>NC_040031.1:1543049-1798352 GCF_000972845.2 Larimichthys crocea
ATATATATATATATATATATATATATATATCTCCATATCTCTCCATCTGTGGACATGTCTCATTAATGCATGTTACTAACCAAACTTCCCCGGAGTTTCTGTGCTCTGTCGTCCAGCAGGTTCTCGTGGATCGTGGCTGCTGCTGTGATCCTGCACGACGGCCACTACATATATTATTACTGTCATTATTGCTACCATATCTGTTACTGTAATCATTTTTATCATTCATTATAATTCATTGTCATTTTATCAGTCATTGTACAATATGTTTGTGTTGATTTGTCCTGTACATGTGACATCCATTGCACGTCTGTCCGTCCTGGGAGAGGGATCCCTCCTCTGTGGCTCTTCCTGAGGTTTCTTCCACATTTTTTCCCTGTTAAAAGGGTTTTTGTGGGCAAGCTTTTCCTCACTCGAACCGAGGGTCTAAGGACAGAGGGTGTCACTCCCTGTACAGATTGTAAAGCCCTCTGAGGCAAATGTACTTTGTGACTTTGGGCTATACAAATAAAATTGATTTGATTTGATCTCTGACGAGTTGTTGCCCAATGGAGGAGCAAGCAGTCAGGATAAACCCCTCTGAAGCCACCACATGGTCAACATATTATGAAGATCCAGCTGCCTGATCTGAGGGAGAACTTTAAATGTCACCTATAAGTAAGTGACCGTGTGTTTGGTAGCACATATCTCATGAGGGGTTGGATGGACTGATGGCTTTATTGATTGACTGATTCACTAATTTACTCTTGTACTTGATCTAGTCTGACCAGCCTGAGTTTCCGCCCAATGGAGCCACCACAGGAAGATCCAGCTGCCCAATGTCTCCTGTGACAGCGAGCCGTCAGACTGGTCTTCTCCATCCAATGACTTATGTCAACTTATCAAGTTTAAATACTTCACCAGCTGTTTTTTACAGGTTGATGCTTTGAACAGCTGTTCTATTGACACTTTTCTTGTTGGACTTCTCAATCAAATTTGTAATCTTTTTAATCTCAAACGGACACTTTTTTTTGCTAAGTTTTACTCTTTCAAATAATCAACCATCTATAGAACTTGACTACGTTATTTTTCTACTTCTCACCATCATTAATCATTATTAATATTGTTTCAAGTGAGCCTCGAATCATTTAACAGAAAAATACATAATTAAATAACAGTAAGAGCAACTTTTGCAGCCGTGTAACAAGTTTCAGTCTGATGGCGAGCTATCACCTTTCTGCCATCACCACCATCCTGTTAATAATAAAAGCTCTGACCAGTCTGACCACCAGATTTGTTATAAGTTATATATAGAAAACATATCGCAAATTGCAATGACTGTTGAAGGAGTGAGTTCAGCATGCCCCCTGAACCAAATACACAGACGCAGAACAACAAAGAACAAAAACTCATTTCTCTGTAAATATTAACATTTATTTAAGTATACAATTTAGTATTCTCATTGCCCCCCCACCCTTTTTCACAGGTTCTGTGTCAGTATCTCGGCTTCTCAATGCAGCATTAAGCCTCGCTGGAGGACAGTAAAAACTCTAAGACGAACAGTTAAAACGAGCGTTGGTTATTTCTTTACACCGTTTACAGATCACAGGCGTCGCCAAACCCACAAGCTGCTTGCAAATGCCACATTTGGTTCATTATTATTTGCGATTTTTTAAAATTATTCTCCACAGGGAGGCATTTACAGTCGCATTGCATAAAATGATAGTTTGTTAACTGAAGGATAGAAGAGGATGAGGCCTTTTTCTATCTTTTAGTTTCTTTGCGTGACGTGATATTTGTTTGAAATACTGACCACAGCGCTGTTGACGTTTCCTCCTGCAGGAAATAATGGAATGATGTCACAAAAAAAAGAAAAAGAAAAGAAACAACCAACCAGCAATTAAGAACAAAACTTCATTTCACAAATGCCACAGTGTGTGTTTACGTGTGAGAGAGCTAATGTGTATATTAAGTCAAAGTCAGTCAGTAACTGAAACATCGCCAGTCATGTTTGTAGTCACGATAATGGAAAACCTTTTTAAAAGTGTCCATCATCACTGTAACCTGCTTGAAATGAAATAAAAATTATTCGATGTAACACACAACCAAAAAAAGAACCCACAAAACTGAACTATCATATAAACTGTGTGCAAATAAACGGCTTTAATTTTGTAAAAAATAAAAGTTGAAAATCCACGAGGCGACTGCGGCGCCGCATTTTGGTCAAAGGATTTATGAAAAAAATAACAACTAAACTACGATTTATTAGGAAACTCGGAGGTACGAAAAGAAGCACGGTAAGAAAATAGTGTTATCTCGCATTTAAACCGACCACTGTCAAACACAAAGAGGATCCTGCCTGTTTGGTCGCACGTACGTCTCCCTTTTCAGTCTCTTTGACGAGGAATGAAAACATGAAGAAATGAACACACACACACACGCACACACCCACACACACACAAAAAAAAAAACAACATTTCCCAAGGAGCACACAAAGACAGTTCAGATTTGTCTTTGTGGAGCAGCTAGTGTTTTATATAAATGATTATTGATAATGACATGGAGCCGGCTCTATCTCCACGTTGTGCTGATGGCGGTGTTAAGTGCTTTCTAATGTCCCGGGGAAAGTGTAGTGTCTTTAATGATGAGGCTGTGTGACAAACGTTACAGATTTAACGGATGAGGTATTGCACAGATTAATTATAATAGTCATAAAAAAACAAAAAGCAAAAAGGCAAAAAATAAATATACAGCCAATTCATACAACATTTACATTACAATTTTAGTCAGATGCTGGAAGATTTGTAGAAGATATTTTAGTGTCATCGGTAGGTGTGGAGGGACTGGGCGTGGTTGAGGAGAGAAATCTCTAGTCGTCCCACTCGTCATCATCTTCAAAGTCTTCTTCGTCTTCATCATCCTCGTCTTCGTCTGGGAAAAGAAAACACACTTTTAAAAAGGGAAATCCAGGGGAAAAAAAACATGATGCTTACTGATGTCTGTCCATTAAATATGAAGCTAGAGCCAGCAGTTGGGAAACTTAACTTAGTACAAAGTTGAAATAAAGTATGAAAACAATATGTGAAAAAATCATTGTTTCGTGTGCTGTACATAACTCCAGGCAACCAGTGCAGACTCCTCGACCAATAATTGTTGAAATGTTGTTTTTAAACTCGTGGATTCAATAACTTACCTCTAAACGAGGTATATCGTGTTAATTAGTGAACTTTAGAGGTGCTGGTAGGTGGATTGTGTTACCTTTGGACAGAGCCAGGTGAACTAAATGACAATTAGTTGGTGACTAAGCGCAAACAATAGCACGATTAGCACTTGACTGAAAAATGTTCTCACTCTTAAGTCAGTCTAAACCAGCACGCTTAACTCCTTAAAAAGGAGGTTGTGAAGTACAGTTTGTTTTTTTGCTGACCCTGCCTGTCATGGGAGCACATCAGTTACTGTGGAGCATCTGCAGAGGACGGATGATGGATGATAGAGACTCGTATTGGTAAGCTCGGTAGCTAGCTATGAGCTGTAACATTTTGTCTTGATCAATAAATTGTTAACGGCGTTGACTGAAGCAAATGTTTGATCCTGTTTACAAATGAGCCGTAACTTTACCATTGTAAACGCTGCATCATTCAGAGCGATGTTTTCAGCTTGAGATCGTGTTGCTGGAGAATTAGTTACTCTCAAGCACTCAAATTCAAATCATTTATGGGTGTGTTTGACCTTGTTTAAACTCGACTATTTAGTTAGCACGCACCTTTAAAAAGAGCCACTGTGTAACTACGCGATTCATAACACTGGGGAACAATTTGAAATTTTAGAGTTAGATTTTTATGCTGATTGAAACTGAAATTGGCATGCTGATTCCAAAAATTAGTCAGTTTTTTTCTAGCACGTCAAGTTTTTTCTCCACAGCTTGCCCTCAGATAAGCAAAATTCCACTGATTAGCTGTAGTAAGACTTGCCAGCTGATTACGACTGGACTCATCTACAGCTACGTGGCAACTAGTTTGTGCAGTCACAATTGAGACAGTGTGGTGAGAGGTGTGTGCAGCTCCCAATAGGTCAGTACTATCAATATCTGCAAACAGAAAGCCGGCATAGTAGGAATGAAGAGGATTTGTGCTGGCTTTTCTCTCAACCTTGTCACAAATCCTGGCCGGGATGACTGTGTGTCTATGTTGTTGTGTTGTCTGGTGTCTTTCTCCTGGCAGTGCTTGAGGGAGCGTGCCTGTACCTGGCTGAGGTCATCATGTCACCTGTTCCCCATCAACTGTCTGCAGTATTTAAGGAGCAGCCACACATTCAGTCCCTGCCGGATCGTTGTGAAATATAGTATGCTACAGCATTCTAGTTCAAGATCCTACACTGTAGCCAGTAATTGCCTGTCTGCCTATCTCTTGCCATCTGTTTTTTGTCCGCCACTAACTGTCTCTCTCTGCCTCGGGACTCAGTCCAGTCCACTCAGCGTGTGCCTTGTGCTGCCAGCGCGTGGACCTCGACCCCCCAAGCCTGCCAGCCGACCCTTTGTTTTGCGAATTCATTCTGTGTTAAATAAACAGTTAAACTCAAATCTCTTGTTCCAATCTGCTTCTGGGTTCCCCTCAGAAATGTGACAAACCTTGTAACCATGGGCATACCATAAGTTCTACTTCGTTTTATGCTGTTTTTGTAGTTTTCAAAGCTTGTAACTATTCCATCTTAGTGTTTTATTTATATAGGTATATATTTATAGGTATTATTTTCTTTGTTCCAGATCATGTCTGCTTCTGCTACTTCTCAATTAGGGCTGCCACGATTAGTCACAAACAAAATCGTCGACAACTAATTTAGTAGTTGACGCATCGTTTTTTTTTTTTTTTTTTTTTTTACTTTTCTCTCGAAATTCTGGCTGCAGCTTCCACTGCCGCGTCTGCCTTTCTGTCACACACACACACACACACACACACACACACACACACACCACAACCAACCCACTAGTGGTAATCGGCGTCAGGCCTGACTGTACCGTAAATGATACCATAACACAGACCCTCCAGGAATTCACGATGTTGCGATTTGCAACTTCAACGCAACTTCAGTGAATCCCTGTGAATTCAGGGCGGTGTTGCAATTTTAACCAATCACGCGATTTTTCCGCAACTTCCGCGCAGTCTGCCCGGGGGATTCAACTCGGGTCAGGGACGGCCGCACGGTGCGGGAGGATCCCTTCGTGGGACCTCTCCAATGCATTTCCTCCGCAGTGGCTCTGGGTCGGCATGGAAAGACTCGGAGGCGACGGTGGCTTACGGCTCCGTCCGCGAGCTTTACAGCGCGCGCCCGCCCACCCATTCCTCTCCGGGACAGTCAATTTACGTATGATCCGATTAGTCGACTAATCGAAAAATAATCGGTGATTAGTCGACTATCAAAGTAATTGTTTGTGGCAGCCCTACTTCTCGTTGTTAAATGCCTAAACAACCCTGACTCCTTTTGCTATATTTGTGGTAGTTTCACCATTCCAAGTCAGAGGGCAAACGTC
Source organism: Larimichthys crocea (assembly GCF_000972845.2). Lineage (NCBI taxonomy): Eukaryota > Metazoa > Chordata > Actinopteri > Sciaenidae > Larimichthys > Larimichthys crocea. Next base: position 1,548,556 of record NC_040031.1, read on the forward strand.
AGTGCAGTCATACCTGTTTCTTTTATATTTCACTGTATGTCAATATTTAAAAACTTGACGTGATGGAATAAAACTGAGATCAGGTTTGATTCTGCACCCAAAAATTAATTAAAAACAGCTCTAAGACCTAACTCAACAAACACAAAAATTGTGTTCCCTAGTGTTACTCGAATACTGGAATTATTTATTTAACTTAATCTAAATATGTAAATGTATCAGTGTGTGATACGGCCTCAGGCCATATAAGACATTGTGGTCACATGGTTTGTTTCCCCAGGTACCTGAGGAATGGATGGCTTTGCTCCTCTTCTGCATCACCTCCATAAGAGCGCCAACAATGCCCGCGGTGGGAGCCGGTGTCAGAGGACTGGACTCTGGATGATCCGACACCTGGAGCAGAGAAACACGCCCATCTCAGGTTGTCATAGGTACCATTAACAGTTTCTTTTGCATCATCTCAGAATAAAGGAGTGCCTTCACACACTGAGTTACACGAGTGAGAATCAGTTATGGTCTTACGTTCTTGAGCTGGATTCCCTGTCGGATCTGGTCCAGCAGGGCATCTCGTCCCACGCCGGAGGCTGGCGCTCGGTTGTTCTGCTCCACCTTCTTCAGCTGGGTTCCTCCTCTGATCTGTTCCAGCAGTGCCGACTTCCCGCCAGGGCTCGGCGAGTGAGGGGAGTCCCCGCCTCCACCAACACCGTCCAACTCCGGAGGAGGTGGTGGTCCAGGAGGGGGAGGTGGAGGAGGAGGCGGAGGAGGCGGAGTAGGAGCAGATCCGCCACCACTGCCTACTGGAGACTGCTGGGCCAATGGGGGAGGTGGAGGGGGCGGGGCTTGGGGGGCAACGGAAGAGTGCAAGGAAGATGGAGGAGGAGGAGGGGGAGGCTGGTGATGGTGGTGGTGATGGTGGGGAGGAGGAGGAGGCTGGTGACCTCCCCGTGTGGGCGGAGGTGGAGGAGGTGGGGCACCTAGAGTTCCTGGTCTGGAGGGAGGTGGAGGAGGAGGGGCTGAAGCAGGGGCTCTAGACGGAGGAGGGGGAGGAGGGGCTCCCCGGCCTCCTCTGGATGGGGGTGGAGGAGGTGGTGGAGCTGAGCTGTGGGGGGGGGTGGAGGAGGGGGAGGAGGACCGCCACGAGAAGGAGGTGGTGGTGGTGCTGCAGAGGGGTGGCAGATAAAGAGTTTCAAAGAGTTAAACACACATCTGTGCTGCTAACTGGAGTTTTTTTTTTTGTTCAGTACGTAACAAGCAGTTTGAATATGTTAACCGGACCTTCGGGAGATTGTGATTCAATACTTCCTGATATCTTATATTAGTCAATCAAATCATCTAGAAAAATAACAGAGAGATGGATCGTAAAAAACAAGCCTTCTGTAGTCAACCAAAATGAACAACCACTAATAATACTAATATAAATAATCAAGAAAAGAAAAGACTCTATCTTTATATATCTTGTTTAAATGTGACAAGTGATGTCTCACACTTCACACACAGTCAGATTCAGATTAAGATTACTCTGCAGCCCTCAGTGCAGTTTAACATGAATAAAACATGGAGAGAAACCCCGGACAGAAGAAGCAGAATCTGCCATGAGGAATAAAAAAAATCTGACAGGAAATGCCCTTTCATGTGCGCACCTAAGATCTCCTGTCTCATCGAAATATAGACTTCAACATACAACTTTTATGAGAGGTTCATAAAAAAAAAGTTATTTTGTTTCTACTTAAAACGATAGTGAATACTCAAAAGTAAAACTTCTGTTTTGTAAAATTGCAGTAATAATAATACTGTTGTGTTAAATTGCTGTTTTCCCATTTATTTGTCCAGGAACTAACCCCTGAATAAAATGACAAGCTGTTTTTTCCCAGTCTTTGTGATAAGCCATGGTAACAAGCTGCAGAGTATAGCCTTAAAGACATGAGTGGTACCAATCCTCTAATTTAAGTCACCATCAGGAATAAACATATTTCCTAAAATAAAATGTTCAACAAAGATGTGTTGCAGAGGCATTACCATTTGTAACTGTAACAAAAAAAATAACTATGTATTTTCGGCACTAGGCATCCACTATACGCAAAATCAATAGAGCAGCAGAGACTAAGACTGTGTAAACTGTTTCCAACAACACCAGCAAATGAGGCATATAACTGTCATTTTCCAAATGTACCTAATGACAAATCTCTATATTTTAAAATGTCTGTCATAGTTTCCCAGTCCAAGCTGACAACAGTCTATAGTCTATAGTTGAACAACTCAACAAATTATTTGACAACCCTTTAAACTCTAAAAATATATATACACCAACATCTGTCAGTTTACACCAGACATATCATGAAACTGAGGAGCTTCATTCGTGAACAAATGCTGCAGTGCTTCGATATTATTTAAGATCAGTTTGACACATCAAAAGGTACCTGTGTGTGTGTGTGTGTGTGTGTGTGTGTGTGTGTGTGCGCGTGTGTGTTCTCACCCTGCCTCCTCAGCTCATTCTTCACGGCCTCCACCCCTCCCTTCTTCTCGATGAAGTCATAGATGACCTTGGACGTCTCTCGGTCCTTCAGTTGAGCCTCAGAGATGCCGCACATGTCGAACAGGTTCTTGAGTTCAGGGTCCAGGTTATTCAGCTGCAATCAATCAATCAACGGAGAACTTTTAAAAACACACTCGTGAGGACTACAATCACCAGACTGGAAGTTTGTGCTTGTATGAAAGGCTCAATGAGAAATGATCTCCCTGGGACCAGGAGCATTGTTATCTTGTGAGAAGTGCAGGTCGGTTAAAGGTCAGAGTTTACAGTCATGTTATTGACCCTGTGAGGTTGTAGCACTTCGGTTTGTTTGAGCTGAATAGTAAAATCAGCATGCTAACATACCTGGTTTTGCAGGTAAGTAGTTTAAAGAAAGTATGGAAAGTGGAAAGTCTGACTTGACATTATAAATCGTTTAGAAAATACCTGAGTGTTTGGCTAGGGAGTTTTTACTATTCATCCTCTGGAGACATGAATCTATAGACCAGATTTCATGGCAATTTATCCAGGAGATATTTTAATAAAATAAATTTTAAAAAGCACAAATGTCAACCTCATGGTGGTAGGAAGAAAAAGTGGAGCACCAGGTCAGTATGTACATCTTCTGGGAACCATGAATATCTGTACAAAGCTGGGTACCAGTCAAGCACACAGAATAAAGGAAACCTTTTGATTTTCCCTCCACCGACAGGTCAGAAGATCAACAAAGTCATTCAAATTCATCCTCTAGGAAACTTTAATATCTGTAGCGATCCATCAGATAGCTGTCAAGATATTTCACTCTGAGGTCAACCGAATGAACAAAAAAAAATTCATAGCAATCCATCCGTTAGCTGTTGACATATTTCAGTCTGGACCAAAGTGACAGACAGACCAACATTAATATCCCAAGAGCCACACTGCTGGGCAAGTAAAATGTCTTTTACTAAAAGTAAGGTATGGTTGTAAGGTAAAGTTCTTGTTATCTGTAGTGAAACACAAGAAAACAATTTGATTAAAACATTCTTCATTTGAATAAAAACCCTCAATAAACATTTTCCTTATGAGTTTATGGTCTTACTCTCATTTAGTAAATTATGGTTTAAAAACAGAGTCAAAACCATTTGAAGGTCCAAGTCAAAGAACGCCAGCTCCATGCTCTCGTCTAAATATTGTCACTTGCCTTTATAACAACATGGTATCAACGATAATGTGAAACTCCACTTCAAAATGGCTGTAAACTAATTGTGACGTCGCAATACCTACTCCCTAAAGGCTGACACTCAAAACACACAAGAAAATACAGGCAGAGGTCAGCAGAGTCTCTGCAGATACTGCCAGATACTTATAGTGGGCAGGCCGGCTCTAGGCTTCTAGTGAAGATTTTTTTGTGCCCCCAAAATTACTCCAAGTGCAATTAAAAGACACAGAATAGAGATGTACAGATTAATTAAAATCAAATCTCTTAGTGTACTTGAGGTTTGATGAACTGCTACAAGTAGTAAAATGATCCCCAGCAGCAGCATGGGAATGAATTACTACAATACAATACTGACTGATAACATCACAAGCACATTACTTTGAAACCTTTCCTAAAATTCATTTTTTATAACCTCACTTGATTTTATTCCATTTGTTATTATTTCTTCTTTCTGATATTTTTCCAATTTTATTTCTTAGTGATTGTTATTTATTTTGGTGTGAATCATATTGTTTTGTGCTGATTAGTGCAGAACCTGTTGATCCTTCAACTAATAAGAAACAGACATCAACATCAGACTCCTCACAGAGACGTGAGATGTTTTTATTCAGGCTTAATAAATAAGGTAAGGGTTTCCTGCTCCTCTTTGATTGGCTCTATTTAATCTGTATTTATTTGGTGCACAGTACAAAAGCAGTGAGATTCCACTTCCTCTGCAGTGATGATAACGTAGTCACGGTCAGACACGGTGTCAGTGTGACTCCTGGTGGCCAACAGGTAGAATTACAAGCTGCCTGAACCCTGACAACAAACACCACTCGGCTGCTTTCCATCAAATCAAACAGGAAATATTCACACCCCTTGTTTCTGTCGCGCTGCAGTGCATTCTGGGACTCTCTGGTGTGTGACTGACATGTGGGATCATGTGTCGTCAGGTGCTCGGTTAGTCGGGTAAACAGAGACAATTAAGAGGCAGTGAATGGAAAGCAATCAGCGTCCTGCTCGTGAAACCGGTCAGTCGGAACACAACGTTCGTTAGCGAACAAAACTCAACGATGATTCACATCAGCAGCTCCAGTTGCTATGAGAAACGAGTCACGGCTCCTAAGCAGCCTCCATTTTACAACAAACATTTGTCAAGCCTTAAATAAGACGAGTAATGACACAGCAGTTATTTTCCACTGGATGCCGTTTTACATCTTGAAGACGCTGTTCAGACGTGTTTGTCTTCATGGTTACTTCACTTTGAGTGACTTTCACTGAACAGACTCTTGTAGGTTTTCACATTCTTCTTTGAAGATTTCTCTTTTGAGACTGACAGAGCATTACACTACATTTTGTTTGGTTGCATGCAGAAAAAGCAGGAGGACTCATCCATAACGATTACTCAGGGTTGACGGTCTCAAAATGACCACAAAAACTAACTGTAATGGAAGACAAGAAGTGCAAAAGAAAAGGAGGGCAGCGTGATTTCAGTCTTGCTTACTTGTGTGGTTCAAGATTGAAAAAATGTTACAACTCTTTTTGAGTTAACTACTGCTTTTAAGCTGTCTGAGAGGCAGCACCAACACCTTGATGAGGCGGAATGGCCTAAATCATTTGGAGAATAACACAAAGTGGACTGGAGTAGAGTTGTGCAACGCATTTTTACTTTGATGGACTTTCATCGACCCAACACTCGTCTGAACCTCGCTCTGTTTGTGCATGTGTGTTTTTAAACAGCATATCTTTGGCTGGATATGGATTGGATGCACTGCACAGTCAACTATAATGCCAGTCTTAGATCACGGTGATACAGTTCTCCATGTTTTATTGCTGGGGATGGTTTTTAGAAAATCACTGTGAACTCTCTGTGATGCCTCCTTTTTGTTCATCAGGCAGTTGCTCACTTCTCCTTTAAAACCCAAAACCATTTATCATCAAACACGCTCAGAGGAATTTATATCCCTTGAACCTCCTCAGATCAATACTGAGCTTTTTAAATTAGCCTTCAGGTTTTTTGCGCCACATAAATGAAACAAACTGTGAGAGGTATTAAAATTGGACAGGAATGTGTTAGTAGATCTTGCACTGTGCCTGCTCGATGATATGGTTGTTGTACAGAGTTCCTGCTTTGGTTGAGTCATAGACGCAGTTGTTATTTATGGTTTGTATTTGACCTTCTCTACATTTTATTGTTCTTATTGTGGCAGTATGTCCTTTCAGTAGACTGGTGTGTTTATTTGTTGTTGACTATTTCACCATTGTAGTTTTTATTGCTGTATATTATTCTTACCAGACAGTTATGTTTGAATTGTCATTTTACTGTAATTCTTGTGGTTGTATCATATTTTGTATGTCCTTCTAGCCTGTATGAATGTGGACTCAGGTACAGCTGTGTAACAAAGGTTCTTCATAATACAACTTTATTTATATTACATGTTTTTTGCACCATAGTGCAACAATGCAGCTTTTAATTTAGAGCGCCACAACTCTTTTTTTAGAGAGAGGGAGAAGAACATTGTTTTGGTATCTGAAGCTGATTATTGATTCATTTCTCAAGTATTCGACTCTCTAATAAGTTCATGAGGCTGCAGCCGTGTTCTCTCTGAAAAACGTTCTGTGTTCAGCTTCTGAGAGGCAGCGAGATGTTTGTGAATATGAGCAGGAAACAAAAAGAGCCTATTGTGTGATTTCATCATGCAGCCACCACACAGGTCACTATTGTGCTCCTGTGTGTGTGTGTGTGTGTGTATGTGTGTGTGAAGGGGGTACTCACATCAAAACCTGTGTTTGGATCCCAGCCCACGTGACCGATGTGCCTGAAGAAGACGGGACAGATATGTGGTGACACACGTCCACAAACACAAAAGACATGAATATGCAGAAGTACATCGACTATTTAGCCTGTGTATGTGGGCAACCATGTGCACATGCTAAATAGTGAGCCTACGCACACACACACTCATATATTAGTCACAAAGACAGTGTGGTCATTGATGGCTCTCAGACCATAACGAAACATGTTTACTGTTGCCAAGAAGCAGAGTGTTACTGCTGGACCAGGCAGGTCCATGACTGTACACATATACACATAGACACACGCACATCTAATTATCCATTGTGATAAATATCTATATTGATCAATATGAAAATAAAAATTAGAAAAATAAAAATAGTGTGACCCACACTTGGGACAAAAAGTACTTTACTGAATAAATAACAAATGAAACGGACTGATTCCTGATGGATCTGCTGCAGCAACAAAGCATTCAGCCATGTTTAACATGTGACTCACTGGAAGTTGCTGGGCGTGCCGATGTCAGCCTTGGTCAGCTTCTTCTTCTTGCCTTTGGTCTTCTTGTCCTTGCGAGTCAGCCCGCTGTGGCTCAGCATGTTGTTGAGGTGGTATGGCTGCTGGTGGCTGTGGGAGTTGTGGAATCTGACATTGTTAATCTCCGGGTTCTTGATGTCCACCGTGGCCATGTGCAGAGCTGGACCTATAGGCAGGAAGGGAGAGGCCATGGGAGTAATACTCATTAGCTGTGGATGATAAATGACAACTAAACTTCAGCAGATTACGAAAGAATATCTCTGCCACATTCCTGCTCCCCAGAGGATGAACCTACTGGAACAATCTTCAGTCTGTGGCTTGTTCTGTTCAACATGTTAGTATTCAGTGTTTATTTTATCATCATATTATAGAAAGTTATTTCATGCCAAAATACAAATATAAAGAAAAAACAGTTGGAATGATACCAACTAATTAAAAACTAATTAAAAGTTAGATAGTTGGGACAATGTCATCAAACTGCACTGACATAAATCAATGGTCATTTAACTATTCATAATTCAACAAACCTACATTCAGCAATCCATCATGTAACAACTACAACTAAAGCTTAAATCATCACTTTCACTGATAAACATTACGGTCACATTGCTAGTCTTGCCCCTCAGCTCCTGCTCCTGGCCAGACTTTTGGACAAGAACCCATTGCCCGAGCTTAAGGCCACATTCAGATCGATTTTTAGCTCTGCATGAAAAGATGCAGCCCTCTCATTGATTTCAACAAGGCCAGTCTGCCAGTGCAGTAAGGGAGCCAAAGCAGAGTGCGTGGCCATCCAGCAAAAAAGCTGAATAAGGCAACACAAGACATCACTATCCAGCAAATGCTGCATAAGCCAGTCAAAAACAGAAAAGCACACATTCCTGTTACTAGTTTGACATATAAATGTTGTTTATCTTCTGTTACCTCATAATCTTGTTACAGCACATACTTCATCCATCCTTGGAGTTATCCAATAGTGCTAAACTTGTAATTTAATGTGTACATACTACGTCACAATCCGTTTATAACTAAATTGTAGTTGTCTATGGCAAGCAAAAAATATTTAAGACCTTTGTAAATTAAATGTAAGACTTTTTAATACCTCCAAGGCCTAAATGCTATTAGGACTTAATACCTGCTGATACCCTAATATTGTGGCTGTAATGAAGGCCACATCCTATAGGGGATACTGGCAGGACTTTGAACTGTTACTGTGCGAGAGTCAGGAGAGGTCAGTTAGATTACTTACTGACTGTTATTAATATACCTTTAGTAATCCCTGGTACCTGAGCATCAATAAGGTCTTCTGTAAACACTCTGCTGTATTTCATGTCCACCAACAAGAATCTCATCTGTCTGCACCGAGACTTCCTGATCCATCTCTTCTAAAATATATGTCCCTCCCTACACTCAGTCCTCGAAGTCCTCATAATCTCCACAAACCGCAGCTACATCCGACATAATCACTAATCCACTGCTAATCCCAGTCCAAATCCCTGGACTCCCCATGAATGCTGGATGTCTATGACCAGACCAACAAGCTTGCTTAAAATCTCTAGTCTCTCGAGGACCAGGACGGCACAGTGGTGGTTTCCCGCTTACAAGAAGCACTGCATGGGGCAGTTCTGAACGGCTTCTGTGACAAGAGTCACGAAAAGAGCAGAATCATTCAGTCTAAAGTTTTAAGTCGACATCAAATTATCAGATTCACAATCTTCTTTAATTTCTCTTTGATCAGACAGCTCCTGTTTTAAATTATATGCTTTGAGACATTATTTTATTCAGAATAAGTTATTTTATGGCTGCTTGTGCTTAGACATTTGAGAACTTTGTTAAAAAAAAAAAAAATCGTATTATATAACTTTCTGAAAGTATCAAAAAGAGTCAAATTTCAGTAACTCTACAGTTTCAATGCAGATTTTTTTCCCTCCCCACATCAGCACTCATATCTAAAAATACTGCAAATGAATGCAAAATCTGTAGGCGAGGACCAAGATTTTGACATGAAATGTTCTGGGTTCTGCTTAAAGTCTGAGAAGGACTGACCGGTCACATGGGGTTTGGTTGCAGCAGTCCCCGATGTTAAGTCCACCATAAAGTAAGAGTGAAACTTACGCTGAAAGTTTTGCTTGAAGTTGGAAAATAATTGCACTTTATGAGACTGTAAGCTAAACAAATTAGACCAGGTGATTAATGGAAAACACTGTCTTTATCCAGATATCCGCGGGCTACACCGGACACCCAGGAACATTGGACGTTATTCCTAAGTTATCGTCATCATCCAGCCAATGAGTTTCAAGTTTGACCCAGCTCCAATCCAATTATATCCAACAGTAAACAAATGCAACTCCAAATAACTCATATTTGAACATGCCAGACTCTGTACAAGCACACATAGAACAGAAAGCTGCTACACTCAAGATCTGAGTGGCACAGAACTTCCTACTGGGCTGGGTACACCAGTGAACATCCATTCAAGCCCACTGAATTCAGTTTGTCAATGAATAGCATATGTGAAGGAGTTTCAGCTGGATTTAAGATATTATATCAGGTAACAAGAGAGTTGGAGGCAAGCCCTCAACATTTCCAAAACTAAAGTTTCATTGATGTTCTCACAATGAGAACATGAACAATACATGTGGCGACGAGGGAGGGGGGTAAACCGAGACACAAACACAAACAGAGAGGCAAATCTACAGCAACAATGTCCCACTGTTGGCCTCATGTTTCACAACTTAAATGTCAGAATGAATCTGTGCAACTGGAGAGAAACTTCAATGAAAGAACGATCTCAGGCAGGAGTCCATGGAGCTGACTGAAGGGACGGCTGATTTGTTTAGTGTGTGTTAATTCTCGTCTTTACAGCGTCAGTGTTTGCCAACAGTCAGAAGGCTTAATGAAAGTAAACAAGTCTTTTGGGGTGACATGAAGACACAGCTGCAGAGGAGAAGATCTAAATTAAAGTTCAGACGCACTGGGACCATTACTCACAACTTTGTTTATGATGGTGTTCAGGTGTAGGCAAACAAACAGAAAGCTCAGGAGATATGCGAGGCTCACATGCTATGTTTATCCACAGAACTCACCAGATTGTCGTGTTTACTTCTTTTAAAATCTGCTTCCATCACTCCCTGCCATAATGCCACAACTTTAAAGTTTTGACACAAGAAGATTTGTCATCTCACTTCATGTGGGTTAATCTAGACCACGTTCAAATTAAGAAGGCTAAATCTGAAAATGTCTTTTTGCTCTCTATTTTGGCCTCTTGTTAAAAAAAAACTCAGCTGCTGTGTGAAAAACATCCGTCATGTTTTCAAAATGCTGAAGTAAACCTGTTGTGTGGCAATAAAGAGGACATTTTTCTGTTGAGTATCTTAAAATCAGTCATTTGAATATAACTAAGCCAGCTAAATCAGTTCTTTCTCTCTCCATTTTAATCCTGTCTACATTATGTGAGCCTGATCACTGCTTGGGCCCTTCTGGCAGAACTAATGGCTCCGAAATATTGGGGTTTTGATTCAGGCCCTTCAGCTGTGGTACTTCCTGTCTGGAAATCAAACTCAGTACCCTCTTTCAACGTTTTGGAGCTTATTGCTTTGAGTATGTTTTTACTGTAAAGCACGTTACTTCTGAAATTAGGCTTATACACAGTAAACATGAAAATAAGATGGATCAGGAAAACTGGGCTTTCGTAAAAACAGCAACATGCCTGATCTGGGACTGTGTGGCAAAGTTAAGATGAATGAGTATTTGACTCCTTAACCCTCTGTGACTGATCATGCTGATTTTGAGAGACAACTTTCTGATGGTAAAACCGATTTGATCAGTGTCACAATGTTTGTTGCATACCAAAATGTCTGCACTGACCACATATAATCAGGACACACCACCGTCCCATCATTGACGCCCATCAACTCTCCAAAAATGTTGATTTTATTTGCTCACCGGACTGAAACAGTCTTGCAAAGGTCCCCCAAATACTGTCTATTGTCCTCTCTTAGACTGTCGCACTCACGGATGTAACTGAAACTGGGTAAGATGGTGCCAATTCACCTAAATTAAGACTTGTTCAGTCAGACAATAAAACTGGCTTCTTGGTTTGCTTCTGCATTGTGCAGCCATTTCACTCCCTGGCTACAAACATTACAAACATATAACCTTCAGAGTTTAAAAATTCATAAGACGAAGAATAATTTACCCTGTTAGTGTCCTGTTAACATTTTACAGAGCCCTCTAGAATAGAAGTTTAAAGGGAAAATGCTTTCCCAGTTGCAGATTATGCTTAAGTACCAAGGTGGCCACTGTGATAAATTGGTAACAGGCATGAGTGGCAGTGGCATACCCAGTTTTTTTTTTTTTTTTTTTGATATAACCACGGCCCCATTGCTCAACACATTGGAGACCTTTGGAGGATCAGGTCCAGACATTGTCAGACATGTCCTCTCACACAACAGGAGATTGTCCGTGCTGCACATGATCCCATATGCTGGAAATATTCTGTTTGGTCTGTGTGAGTGGTGGTGACTGGTAGAGCCTGCAGGACGAGTGATTACGCATTTGCAATACCAACGGAAGAGTGGAACGCAAAACACGTGCAAGCAGGAGAGTGTGAGGCAGCTACACGTCTTGCAATGCCATCAACACGTTAAATTCTCCAGACAGTGACCGGCTCTATTTACATATGAGTTTGCAGAATCAAGTCTGTTTAATGTCTTGTCCAACTGATTTGGACATTTGTGTTTTCACATACAGCTGCTCCAAGAAATGTCTACATAAGTTCAGGGTTGCAGTGCATGTGTGAAAATAACTTCTATTTATTATGTTAGAAGACTATAAACATAATAGCAACTTGACAAAAGTTACATTGATTCATGTTTCTGAATGACAAAATTAAGTTTATGCAAAACAAATGTTCAGCAGCAGTAACTGTGGGGATTACAGATTAGGCCTAATGTGCACCACAACAGGGTTTAAAGGGGACAACAGAGACCATGTGGTCTACATATGAGACAGATGGGCTTCCTGCTGACCAGATTAACCTGCACCAGACTCCACTCTGTGTCAGTGTGTGAGTCACGCTGTCTGTGAAACAATGCCGACGTGTCAGGAAACACCAGAACTCAAGTCTCCTGGCATGTGTCATCGCTCCATGCAAATAACGTCTATTTTTGTGAGAGACAAACAGTACTGTTTTTAATCAGCTTCTTGCTTCTACATTCATCCAGCGAGCTGCTTTATACAACCAGTCCAATAACTTGTTACTGATTGCTACTCTGGACCCCAGATGTGCACATCAGAAAGTCACTTTAACCCAGTTTTTGTCAACACAGTAGCGTTGAGATGCCTTTCTAAAAAGATGTAGTGGTCAAACAACCACGGCGTGTTTGGATGTTTTGCAGAGTAAACTTGAGGTGTGAAAAAAAGATGTCAAACCATCACTGAATTCATGGCAGAAAAAGAAATTACAAATCATTAAACCAGAACTTAGATGTCATTTGCTACAAAAGCTGGATATTAAAAAGATAGTCCTGCTGTAGGTACTGCTGTTGATACAACAACTTCAGCACTGACTGATGAGACATTTATTCTAAGCATTGTGCTTTAAATCGTATTGGGAAGACACTCGATGGACAGACTGAATCATTCACTTGATTTATGACCTCAGGAAACAGTTTTCTTATGAGTCTATGGTCTCAACCTCTAATTTAAATTCTTCTTCCACACAGCATAATGTCCATTTGGTAAATTATGGTCCCATTTAGAGTAAATTAAATGATAAAAAAAGGAGATACTTTTAGGTGTGGCTACCTTGTGATTGACAAGTCATTCTCAGTGAGTCAGTCCAGTGCAGCATGACGGGATCGTGAAACTCAGATCAAACCATCAAACTAGGCAGTGCTGATCAAGTATAAATCAATATTCTGTTACTGCATTGACCATTTCTCTCCTGAAATGTTTTCAGAAACATATTTTAGTTATGGTTTAGCTGTAATATGACAGACAATGAACTGATGAATTTCCTAATTTCCCAAAATTCCTAAATTTAAAAATCAAAACCAAATACAGGAAAACTCGCAGAACGTCACACACCAGCTCCACGCTCTTATGGTAAATATGGTCACTTCCAGTCTCCTGTAAACAAATGAGTGACCACATGCCAACTGTGCTCCATTTAGTTAGGTAGACCTGTTTTTCATCTTTCATCTTTTATTTATGCTTTTGTAGTTTGATTTGAAAAAGAATAACATAATATAAAAGAGTTAAACAAAAGTAAAGAGGTCCATTTGCTCCTAAGAAATAACTGTCATAGATCTCAAGATAATGGGACAAAAAATAAATCCTGTAAGTCAAATAATTCTTAGAGATTTGTAAGATTAAGTGTTCAACATACCATTTTTAGGGTCACCTCTCTTCTCTGCAAAAGAAAAATTAACACAATTATAGTTTCAGAATAAACTCAACAGGACTGAGCTAAATTAAGAAAGCAGAGTTTCTAAGAAGCGAGAGGAGAGGGTGAGCTATAAGGGTTAGTTCAGTTAGTGTGAGGCTGTGGCAGCTACAGCTTTTAAAGCCATCAGATGTAAAAGCTATCAGGGAAAACATGCTGCATCATGTATTTGATGTCAGAAAGTCAGTTCAGAAAGTCACGAGCAGAAAAAGAGAAGAAAAAGCTTTAAGAGCTCGGTCAGTGTCTGATAAAACCCGCCCATAAAAAGCCCTCTGTGTCGCTCTGTGAGCCTTTGGACCCTCAGTCATGATCACAGTCTGAGTGGTGCACTTCAAAAGGCCGGCATGCTGAGAGCAGCTGGAGGGAAGCCAAAGAGGACCCTTACTGCAGAGAAGCTTACCAAACAGAGACAGACGGACAGTTTTACTACAGCAGGAGAGAAAAACACTGAGCTCACAGCAGCAGAGAAAAGAAGGAAACTGCCCCAAACCCAGCCTTAACTCATGTCCTCGTCCAACAAAACACCTTTAGAGACCTCACATTTTGGGTTTGTGTCTCCTCTTAAACGGCAGATACACATACGATGTAGGTTTATGGAGGGTTGTCACATTTTTAAAAAGTCAAGTTAGAACAGATTTAAACTAATTTGAAGTTTGAAATATGTTGAATACAATCCATACAGCACAATGGACCAACCCCAGAGTGACGTCCCTCCGTCACTGGTCAGATAGTGCCTTATTCTTCAGTACAGTCTTTATATTCCTCGAAAAACGCTGCAGACTTCTGAACCCAACACCCAGCTTTTGTTGTATTAGCTTTGTACTTTGTTTTTTTTAGCTGTATATTTTTCTAATGCAGGACGAGACTGTTTACCAATGACTAAAGGATTTGTGAATATATCTTAAATAACCTAAATTTGCAAAGTCACAATTTCATTTAGTTTTCTTCTGCATTCATAAATGAGTGGTTCTGAGATATAGGCCTACTGTTTATATATTTGACAGGTTTTCTTGCACCCCTTTAAAATCAAAAAAAGCTTTGTGACCCCTTTGATGCTTTGGTAACAGCTAGTGGGGAGCTTTTTTAAAGCTGATGTCATAATTGGCAATGGATGGCAAACATTGCAACCAATCAGGTTCCTGAATGACCTGAATGTAAAAGCCAACCCACGCCAAATCTTAGGAGGGTCCGCTGAAGCACATGTATCCATTCAGACAGACCACACACACACACACACCAGGAATCGTGGCATCTGTAAAGACCATTCTGGTCATGTAGATTTATTAATGAAGATACCTCACCCTTTGCTAAATGCTTTATTTTGGTGATGAACATTTTCAACAATGATTCAAAGCTTCAAACTCAAAGAGGAACTACACAATACATGGGGATGTGTAGGATTAAAAAAACTCGACTGATAAAAGAATCCTGCTCATTGAGACAGAAATGTCCTCAGACCTTGAGCGTGTGGCCTTGTTCCTTCTACATCATCCTTTCTATACATCGGCATACTTATATCACAGTGGCACCAACACCATGAATCCTCTGTGTTTACTGCTGTTTCCTTTAGCTCATATTCACTCTATCTCGAGATCCAGATAGACAAATTAACTTCATAAACGGGTTCTCCCCAGAGTATAATTCCTGGATTAATTAGCTTGATTTTGCAGCTGGACATGAGCACACAGACAGGTTTGGGACTAAGGATGAGGTTTAGTTAGCAGGAAAGGCGGAAAGTAGAAGCAGCAAAAGAAGACACAGTGAAACAGTGAAACTTGCCGGTTTTGCGTTGTCGTCGGTTGAGCAGGTCGTTGATGGCGGCTCTGAATCTTTTGGCCTCTTCTTCACTGGCAAAGTTCAGACCGATCTGACACGTCTGAGAGCAAGAAAGAAAAAAGCCACAGATAAGTAAAATGACATCTTTATCTTTTTAAATAGTTACATCCAAGAGAAAGATTACAGAGCATTAAATTAGAAAAAACTGCCCTCTAATAAAAACACTTCATTTCAGTCACTATCAGCAGGCACTGTCGGAGTTATTTATAGTGCTGATTCACTCACAGGTGAGCAACACATAATTCATTAGCAAAAAGTGCCTGTTAATGTCTGGTTTAGTCGTCTCGTCGTGATTTACTGAGATGTGATCCACAGATCTACAGCTTCTGCAGTATTTTATAGCTGAGGCAGGCCATCTCGCCTGAAATAACAGTAACATCAGAATTATACTTGTGTCGTGGACAACCACCCAATCAGTGAGACGAGCTGCTACGGGCTGTTTTGGTTTTGAGCTGCACACTTACATCTCCTGTAAATGAAATGAAGTAGGATCTGGAGCTGCTGATGGAGAAGTTGTGGTACAGTTCCTGTTCAAACATGGTTTTACCTTCCTGCGAAAACAGACAAAGAAACATGAAAGCAGATCCTCACTGAAGTTTAGAAGTAGCACATCTGTGACTCTGCAGATTTTCATCCACTGAATACAAAACACCTACACACCAAGTCTCACTGTTCATTTAAAAAGCAAAGCACTGTTCATTTCTTTGAAAATCATTGTTCTCACATCTAACGCAGAGTTGGCTGATTTTTTTTTAATACAAGTAACGACCAAGTTCACCATTTTCCTTTCAAACAACATGTTTTTAAATTATTGGCCTTTTGATTTTCTGACAAAGCTCATAAACAGTGAAACATTTTGCAGTCAACACTCAAAATTAATAACCTACTCATAACAAATCACTGTTACTTGACTTGTAGATCATAAACAAATATTAATAACAAAAATATTCAGAAAGATTCCAGAACCTGAAAGAGCGTCAGAAAGTTAACGCACATCAGTGGTTGCTTATTCACTTCGATCCTAAAATTATGTGCAATTAACTGTGAGGTCCATCACAGTTAATTGCACATATTTTTTAAAAGGACAGCATTAATTTATTCACACAGTGCTGACAGTGTGTGGATGCCGTCTACATACTGTAGAAACAGCGTAAAAACTCAAGAGCGAAGAGAAAAATGTGAAAAGATTTAAAAAGGAACATTCTGCTGTTTTCATCTGAGACAGACACTTGAACTAATGGTGGTAATGATGACCATTGTTGTACAATCATGTCACAACCACACAGACAGTTCTGGGACAAGTTTGCAGATTTGACTGCTGCAGATTTTGGATCCGTTTAAACCATGACCCATAAGAAGAGAAAGGTAGGGAAAAAGTATGATTGTAGAGCTCACCATATACTGGAATTGAGGCTAATACAGATATTTGAAATAACATTTATTTTGTGTCCCTTAAGTTTAAGAATTGTAACAAAGCCAAATGTTTTGGTATATAGATTCTTCTCTATTAAGTTTCTTGCTGTGTGTTGGATGATACACATCTGCTATACATTCAAATTGGCTGTCAATGACGGCTATGCTGATATATGATTGGGCTTAAGTGTGTTGGTGAGGTGTTTTTCCACCACTGGCTACCAGAGAGGCTTCAGTGCTCTTCGGCACTGAAGCTTTGTTTGGATTCTCCAACTCTACTGGGGTGATGAACAGCTTTCTTTTCAAAGCGTTCCCACATTTGGTGTTTGGATGATGGTGGCAGGGGATCCTAACACGTGACTCAAGGAATGCTACATGTCTTTCTTTTCCTCGTTGGCATCTTCAAACATGCAGTAGTTGGATGGTGGATTTGACAGTGTCAGGCTAGCCATTCCCCTGTTTCAAGTCTTTGAGCTAAGCTAAAGCTACTGACTGTAGCTTCATATTTCAAGGACAGACTTGACAGGCTGGTCTTCTCATATAACTCGCCCAAAATGAAGATGCTTCATTGCGTCTTTTAGTTTAGTTCAAGCTTCAGAGATGTCTTCTCAACAGGATGGTGTCACTCACCTTTATGTCAAATACTCTGATGAAGTAGGACCTCTGTGGGTTGTCTTTGACCAGGCAGGCCACTCCACAGCATCTCTTCACCCAGCTACAGCTCCGGTCTGTGCCGTACACCTGGACCACCGCCGAACAAAGAGTCTGAACACAGAGGACAAAAGGACAGGACAGTGAATGTCATCGGCTGCATGGTTCATTCATCAATACATACATTTCATAATCAGGTATCAAACCCGCGGTGAGTGAAGGGGCTTATGTGTCCAGATTTTACAGACATCTGGTGCATTGTTAAAACCTTCAATCTTCATGCATCACAAAGCAGCAACAGAGCAGCCATTGGGGAAGAGGAAATCGTCATGATGCAAAACATTTTAACAGCGATAAGGACTAGATACAACATCACACCTGCATCACCAGGTGAGAAACAAAGAGCAGGTCAGAGACCTTTTGAAATCAGATTATGAGTCACATATGAAAATGTTTTTACAACAGATTCTCAACTCTGTAGAATGAAACGAATAAACCAAGTTTGTGCCTGTACATTCATTTGTGGTCTTTGCTTTGTACTTAGACTTGCAATTTAAAAAGGCGCATTGGTAAAATTCAAAGCACCAGAGGTTGAGTTCTCCTAACTTTTAAAGCCTCACGATGCTCCAACCGAAGAGCTTATCAGGTGGTCAAACGGTGTGTGAAACAGCATGCTCTCACACATTTCTGATGTTGGAATCGTGTGAGAGAATTTGTCTGACTTCCCTGACAATCTGTCGACTGGCAAGGTTAAAATCTCTTCCATAAGAACTCTGTGTTCATTCTATATATTTCACATAAACAGGCTACCATTGAAAACTACAGAATTTTGTACCAGTCTCTCTGGTTGAGGTGTCACTGAATAAGTGAAAACTTAAAACATTTCTGGTGTTGCTAGATAAAAAGATGTGGCAGAAGTATTGATGTTCTGGACACCACAGATGTCTGTATGAAATTGCATGGCAATCTATCTAATCATTGTTCAGATATTTCAGTCTGGACCAACATTTCTATCCCCAGAGCCACAAACAAACAAACAACACAGGCAGATGAGTCCACAACACAGTGTTTGAACTGGGGGACAGATTATTAGCGTTACTGATGTTTTGGCAGCAGGCCTTGTTGAGACAAAGTTGGAAGCATAAAATATAATTGTGTGTGGCATTAAGATTTCCCTTCATCGGAGCTCAGAGGCCAAACCAGGGGGGGGAAAAAAGAAAGAAAAAATATCAGACCCAGACCAAAAGTATGCGCCTGATGCCAATCCATCAGAGCTGGACTGCAGGCAACTTTACTTCCTTCTTGTTTCAGGGGCTTTTTGCCCTCAGTCTGGTCTTCAGCAGTGAAACACAGGGTCAGATGGATTGAGGTCATGTGACCGATTTGGGAAGTCAAAACACTCCACTGTTTGGTCGTAAAGACCTTCTTTGTTGCCGTTCGTGTGGTTAGGAACACTGTCCTGCTGTGCTGGAGGACGGTGAGTGTTTCATTTCAATTTGAGTGTATCTGACATTTCTCCTTTATTTAACCTTCATTTCTGCAGGACAGGAAACAGAGACCAGATGCTGTCCTCAGCACTGTCCTGTCCTCGGACTGTTCTGGTTTGTGGTTTCTGCAGAAGTCACACTTCGTTAAATCCTTTGCCAGGATTTCTCCCTCTGTGGCAAAAAGTAACTCTGGCCGCTGGGGGAGGAAAGAGGAAATGCCACTGGACCGGTTTCCTCCTCTGTGATTTATGAGTGCAGGTCAGAGGAGCAGCAGGAAACACTTTTCACCATGAAATCACTGCTCAGCATCACACGGGAAAGGTCAAAGGTTGGGCGTTAAATGGCTCGTTTAAGCTCGGTAAATTCTCACCGAGGGAAAGTATGCAGCAATAAACAGAGTCTGTGCAGGTTACAGCAGCTTAACATCCAGTCCACAAAACCAAAGGACAGTACCAATGTTATAGCCCAGCACTGGCATAAGTTAGTGCTGAAACTGTTAGTCAAATCATCCATGATTCAGATCAACAGAAATGATTTCCTGCTTTTCTTTGCTTTATGTCACAGCAAACTGAGTATCTTTGGCTGTTTGGTCTACTGAACAAGACATTTGAAGACATTACCGTGGAGTCTGGGAACTTGTTAAAGGCTAAACATGATGACAGTCTTTAGATGCAGCCCTAGTTCAAATTAGTTTCTATAAAAAAACAACTTGTAAAGACTTGCTGGTTGATATTCCATTGGAATTGACATTTACCTTTTAGTTTTTAAGTTCTGTTGTTGTTTAGGTCAGTTGGAGAACTTCTTTCACTGGCATCATCTGAATAGTGGTGCATTCAAGAAGAACAGCCAAATGTGGGATTAGAGAGATTGACATCCTGTTCACAGCAGATGCTTGTTTGTGCTCTAGAGTCATGAGTACAATGATTCTCAGTGGACTAAAGCTTCAAAACACCACTGGGAAAATGACAAGCAATCTGACCACAGGGTCAACGCAGTAGTTGATCTGGAGCTCAGCTGTCATCATGTTATAGATGGTGAAAGGCCACGATCCATGTTGGTTTAAAAGATGAGGTTCAAAGTTCATTCTTGACCCAACAGCAGTTAACAAAATAGTTTTACCACAAGGATCATTCATCTGGTGGTTGATTGTTTTGTCAGCTATTGTTTCCAATCAAGAATGAACTTCCAATCCCACCACCAACAGCAGCTCTGCTTTTAAGTGCATTTACCACATGATGAGAACAAAACTAAAGGCAGAGTTTTGCATGCATTTGACAGAATATCGTTCTAGTATCCATCTGCATACAGTATATGTAGACCCTAATTTAAATACAGCCAATCAAATCTTACATAATACAGCGGCGTCACCATTTTAACCCAGACGGACAGTCAGATAGCAGTCACACGTCAAAAGAGCCACAGTACAACCACATTAGCTTTCCTGCTAATGGCTTGTTCTTATCTTAGAACCATGAACAAACATCTTGTCCTGAACCGTAGCTTGTTGAGCGAGCCTCCAAACAAACATTCAAACAGGAAAAGTGTGCCGCTGACGTCAGAGATAGCTGGCTAGTTAGCTAAACATCATGTAAATATACCTGTAAATGTCACCCCAGTGCAGTTTGATACTGCCTGTGTTTTTTACTCTTCAATATTACTAACAACACACTGTCTGTTCATGACACGTAGGCTTTAGGACAAGTTTGTTCACTTTGTCTCTCGTTCTGTATAGTGCAACACCGGCACTCAGACATGACCTCCAGCAAGCTGAGAGCAAAAGGAACGTGTGTTCTGATATGACAAATAGGTTTGATTAGATTAAAGCTATTGGAATATTAAATCATCTTTGCCTTTCTTAACCTCAGTTGCAAACTTGTTTTTAAACTTCTTTTCTCGTGGCATCTCGGCCATGCGGGTAATTATCAGTTATCGGATCATATCACATCCCTAATTTTAAAACCTTTGAAATTTGGTCATGGTTCTGAATATGTGGACAATCACCTCTATTCAACAGTCATGAATCCAAACTATCTAAGTCAGTGCTTCCACAAACTTTTCATGTAACCTACCTCCAGATAAATCCACCACAGAGCCATCTGAGGAGCAGAGGGGCTCTCTACAAAGCCGGATTAGCAAATTAGCCACATAATTTAAGGAAGTTTATACTCAGCATATTTAAATATATATTGGTTTTCATGTGCAAATCTGTATCACCACATTTATCTCTACTCCCATCACAGGTATCTAACTTTCTAATCCTGCTTTGTGAAACACCACCCCCCTGAACAACCCTCCATCTGTGTGTCTGTGTGGAAAAGGAGACCTGATCATGAGATAGCCTGATCATGAGATAGCCTGAATGCTTGACCTAAACAGTTCAATTACACTTCATGGGTATCACCTGGAATTAGTCCTGGGTACAATATCAAACCTTTAGGATAGATAACCATTTGGTTTAATATATAAAAAAGGGCATTACAGTAACTACTAGTGATTGTATTACTCTCTTTTAAATTTTCATTGTTTTACTTTAAGGGTCGTGTTTTCAGAAGACCAGAGGTGGGTATAAGAGGGAGACAGTTGTAGTTGTGTTCGTCTCATGAACTTGTTTCCTTGCATATGACAGTTGGTGGGGACCTTATACAACAACCGCTAACAAGAACATGACAATGACCAACAACAGAGACAATGGAAGGTAACAATTGAAAGTCCACATTCAGTGATAGATCGAAATGGTTTGAAGAGATCGGATTACAAACAAGTCGCCGTCTTCATGACTGTTTCATCATGCTTAATCATGTGCAACTATGAGGTTCCCTAATGTGAGCTTGCATTTGGTATAGATTTAAATTTTACAAAGAAACTATACAATTGTTTAAACCTTACTTGGAGAATTTTAAATGTGTTTTTTTTTAATTCTCTTTGAATCCTAGTTTTATTGATCAAAACAAGTTTTTTTTTAAACGTCTGAACACAATGAGCCATAAAAGAACTTCATCTACAGCCTATAACTGTAAAACATTTAGGATGTGTCTGTCTTTTGAGGACAGTTATTCTTACTCTGACACATATCAGTCACCATCAAAATGAGTTTACATTTGAAGCTCATCCTTTCTGCTCAATGCAAATCAGCCTAACCTTAATTGGCTGTTTTGACATTTGAGCTCAGGTGTTACACCCTGCATGCAGCTGCTGCTGCTCCAGTTCAGACTCTAAAACCAGCAGCTGACATTAAAACCTGTTAAGCCGTCCTGTAAGCACCACATTCAGTTTCCCTCCAAAAAGATCAGATTAAACCATGTTCAGCAGAACAACACCCAGGTGATGCTGGTTTTTCATGTCTCTTTAATTAGAATGGTTTGTAGCTGAGTGAAGTGGCCCTGAAGCATCCAAGTGGCATCCATGATCCGCAGCTGGTTGACCAGGACAAAACGCTGCAACTCGGCAATTCGCCAGCAACATTTTTGCAGATGACACAAATGGAAATCTCAAAATGTTGTACGTCAAGATAAAAAAAAAGAAAAAAAAAAAAAAGTAAAGGTAAAGGCCATGACATATTTTGTATTTCGACATATTTATATCTCACCTAGTTTTATACTCGTTACAACAATTATTAGCCAGATGCTCCGTTTTCCAGCCAAGTTTAAGTTTGCTGCTCTGGTTAAACATTTTATCAAAAAAAAAAAAAAGCAGCTTCAGCAGTTTTGCAGACTTGTTGACACCAACTATCAACACACATCTTCATCCCATCACATAAAACCCCACATAAAATAAAGTTACACTGATACTGGTGTGCCACCTGGAGCCCTACTGGAGACTCTTACACTTCAGAAAAACCCTGTACTGCCTGACGAACAGTTGACTAATTAATGACAAGCTGTACAGTCCAATGTATAGACTACAAGTCATCAGTTTGGACTACAACAAGGCTATGGGTTATTTTTTAGTATCACATAATCTGTTGATTATTTACATGATGAATCCATTTAATTTGATGAAACTATATAATGCCCATCTTTTTCCCAGAGCACATTATTATTAATATTATAATATGCACAATATGACTATTTAGTGCAAAAACCAAAGATAATCAATTTCCAGTAATATTAAACAAACTGAAACTATTAATGTTTTAGCACTAATTACAGATCAAATCAAAATACTAGCCTATGTACCATGTCTAAAGGCTCAATTTATAGTTTTTTTTACAATTTAAATATTTTATAAGCATATTAATATAACTGAGAATAGGGCTGCAGTTATTTTTATTTATTTACCAACAGGATTTCAGTTTATCATCACCAATGACTAATCAAACATGTTTGTAGTATGTTACTGACATAGACAAATACTTTGACAGATGCATAACATTAACAAGATGCAGTTATTGATGCCTTGAAAATATTTTAATGTTAGTGATGCCATTAGTCATTGTATTTGAAAAATATGTCACTGACTTCTCGAGGTGAGTCGAACAAATTGTTTTCATCTAGTTCAATGATTGTGTGTTTAATACAGCAGAAGCTAATGGATTAAAGAAAGATGGAGAAGGCATCATTTTTTAACGTGTTAACAGTGAAGACGTCAAAAAGTCTTTGGTTGTAACATCGCTAGTTTCCCTGTGCCAGAGCAGGTTTGTGCTGCTTCACACCAACTGAGGGGAAGAAAGTGGAAAGAAAAGCACAGCCTGGCTGTGTGTGTGTGTGTGTGTGTGTGTGTGTGTGTGTGCGTGTGCGTGCCTGCACCTTCTTTGAAACTGCAGGTGGTAAACAAACTGGGAAACTTACGGCGCATTTCCTGCCCAGGTAGCCGAACAGGCACTCGTTCTCCTGCGGGGTCAGGAGGATGGAGCCCACGTTCACAGACCTGCGGTGCTGCGGGTGACTGTTCATGGCTCCGAAATCTTCTAGTTAACCCCGAAATGATGCAGTTATCCCCGGACACACTCAGCAAACACTGCTAATTACAGAAAATCCATGCGGGCTCCGGTTGCTGTGGCCTGCAACCGGATCATCTCCGCTCAGTCCGACTCCCGGCTGGAGGGCGGAGGCGGACGGGGGTGTTTTCCAGGCTTGTTCCTGCTTAAGACAGAAGCTTAACTTCTCCGTTTGGTGTTAGAATAAAAAATAAGGTCTCGCTGTGTGTCTGTATGCGGATAAACGCTCAACTTTCATTCGGAAACTCCAGCAGCTGCAGCGGCGATGCGTACATCCAACATGGCAGCAAGAGGGAGCAGACCACTTTAAAGAGAGAGGAGAGGGGGTGTTGGTTTGTCCAAACTCTTTAACTATCCCCTATAATATGGACAACCTGGTAAATCTAGTGAACACACACACACAGCAAGCTAAGATTCGCAATTCATTTTACGTTAAAACCGTGACGAATGTGTGTTTTTACCCTGTTGTGAAGCTAAAGTGTCGTGGCTAACACGGAATGGTTCAATCCAATGTAGCAGCAGGAATGCAGCTCTGCGGAGGGAAAGGGAGGGGCGGGGGTTAGCGCGTGGAAAGCGAGGGATGGGGTGTGACGTAGAGCGGGGGGAGGGGTCAGGTGGTGGACGTCAAACGTAAATAAGATGCATTTCGTCATAAATAATTTATAAAATGTTGAATATTTCGTACACGTGATGTTTTCTGTGTGATAATAATTAAATATTCTATGTTTGCACCATGTGAATAATAATAAAAAAATGCTACATTTACACACATCTTCTGTAGTTTAAAATTATAGGTAATAATCTTGTTCTGAAGGTTCCCTAAATCAAAGGAGAGTGTAAAAGCCTTTAAACCTGCAATAACTTATTTCTTGTCCACTTGGGAGCCACAACACTGACCTATTATCACCTTGTAAGTTCATATGGCTAACTTGTCAGTGTAACAGACATCATTTCTCACGTTATGTCCTGCCCCAGCTTGATCTGTAGTCTTGACTCCTTTCATCAAGACAAATGAAATCAGGAGGAAGGTTGTGAAGGCGACGGTGGCAGATGGATAGATGCAGGCGTAGGTCGACATCCCGCAGGTCCTGCCCGCGTGCTGCAGAGTTAAAGCCCGTCAGCAGCATTAACACCAGACCTAATCTGCAGACCAGCTGCTTCTACACTCTGCTGTATAAAACACTGAGCAAAGGCCAAACAAGAGGAGTTAAAGGGCCATTCACAACTAGCTCAGGATCTGCATTATAACAAGGGACATCCTGCTAGTGTCCCATACTGCGGTGATTGTTTCATGCTGCTGGACAGCAACAACAACATGGTGATTTATCTATTCTCACAAGTAGTGAAGAAAAGATGTAAAGATTGTCTTGAAGGTGGTGCTAAAGGAAAACTGTTGGTTGGTTGACACAGGTGGGTTGATACAGCCATTCATGGTCAACAGATGATGAATTCTAGTTGACTGGAAATTGATTCTAGTTCTAGTAGACTTTTCAGGTGAACATTTTGGTGCTAAATTTGGCGATGCCCTTATTTTTCACCTTGAGGTTGACATTTGTGGTTTCCAGCAAAATATCTCAGCAATTATTGGATTTCCATGAATTTTAGTCGACACATTCACATTGCCCTCAGGATAAATTATAATGACTCATCTGACTTTTCAGTTATCACCATAATCAGGTCAGGATTTAATTTTGTCCAATAACTCACATTCCCATCAATCTTAAATGTACTTTGTGATTAGTAGCAAATGTAACCCTAACCCTGCTAATTTGCTAAAATGAGATTGCTAGACTGCGACTGAGAGATGACAAAATACCTGCATGGTGGTCATTGTGAATATGTTAGTATACTGAAGTTTGCTTTTAGCTCAAAGCATTGCCGCCTAAGTACAACTTTACAGAGCCACTAGCATGGCTAACTATTAAAGGTGGGTCACTTTAAAATGTCACAGAAAACTAAAATAACTGCCTTGTTTTCTTGTCTTGAAGTGTTGCTTTCACTTTTACTGAGGCAGCACACTGTAGCTGAAACAGGCCACCAGAGCTCAAAGTATCAGCTTATTTGATCTTGTTTCATACACACATGTGAAATAGAGATGACAGCAGTGATCCTAATTTTAACAGATGGTGAGGCAGCAGAGATTCCTTTGATGATCATCATCTGCTCTTCTTCTCTTGTCTTGTTCAGGTATTTCTCGAGTTTGCTGTGAAACAAACATCAAAACCAAAACCTCCCCCATCAGTCTTCCAGCAGCTGTGCTGTCAGATTTGACCATTTCTATCAGTATGTCTCATCTGCATCTGCTCCAGCCAGTGGATCTCTGCATTTTACAGAATTTCTTTCAACATCCAAGAAGACTTTGTTGTTGTTGGATACAGTTACAGATACAGATGAAGATTACATAATAAAATCAGAGTCACAGAACCTGGAACCTTTCTGTGTGGAGTTTGCATGTTCTCCCCGTGTCTGTGTGGGTTTTCTCTGGGTACTCCGGCTTCCTCCCACATACCAAAGTCATGCACCTTATAGGTGAATTGGTGACTCTAAATTGGCCGAAGGTGTGAATGTGAGTGACGGTGGCTGTTTGTCTCTATGTGCTATAAGCTGGCGACTTGTCCAGTGTGTACCCCGACAGATAATAGATGGATGGCTGGATGGTGTTAATGTATTTCACTGCTGGCACCACTAGATGGCCTCATCTCTCCTTTGAGTTCACTCAGAGCATGGAACCTCGTCAAATTCCAGCTGGGACAAAAAGTTTGTAACACAGGATATCAGGTGAACCCTTTGACACAGAAGAGACAATATATAAAACACAACAGCAGGTACAAGGCATGTCAACTCTAATACCAAACACACACACAGAAAAATTAGACAACCTGCACATTTATGAAGCTGCACAATGCCTCTCCAAATTCTCCTTTCGGCACATTTTCATTCTCTTCATTAATATAAAATTCATTTTTAGATTTTGGAGGAGTCATTGTTGACAAACCCGTCAGTGTTGGAGCTTCAATGTGTCCTTCTACAATTCATCTTAATTTCTCTGTCTGCTGCAATTCACAGCTTAACATCATTTTTATAGATTCATTCTCACTTCAAAAATTGTTTATCATTGTTTGAAATACTCTCTGTTCCCTTATCAACCACTGTGTGCTCTTGAACAGGGCAGCTGTGCCTCATTACAGTCTTGAAGGATATTCATAACTATCCTTGTATTGGTGTAAAATAATCTGACAATAAGAATTGTTATAATTTGTTACCGTAGAATAACCCTTTTATTTCTATAGTTTGTAGATATAAAAGGCTTATTCTATGGTAACAAATCATAACAATTCTTATATTATTCTTAAGTTTTTACAGTAGCCCAGAACGGACAAACTAAAGACTGACTATCGATACAGCCTTTCAAGTTTTATAGGTTCTCCTTTACACTAGAAAGGAAAAGGTGAGGCGAGGGGTCGCAACCAGCCAAAGTTTTGAAAATACTATTTATATGCACTACCAGTCAAAAGTTTGGACACACCTTCTCATTTAATGTTTTTTTTTTATTTTCATGACTATTTACATTGCAGATTCTCACTGAAGACATCAAAGCTATGAATGAACACATATGGAATTATGTAGTGAACAAAAAAGTGTGAAATTACTCAAAACATGTTTTATATTTTAGATTCTTCAAAATAGCCACCCTTTGCTTTGATTACTGCTTGGCACACTCTTGGCATTCTCACGATGAGCTTCATGAGATAGTCACCTGAAATGGTTTTCCAACAGTCTTGAAGGAGTTCCCAGAGATGTTGAGCACTTGTTGGCCCTTTTGCCTTCACTCTGCGGCCCATATCATCCCAAACCATCTCGATTGGGTTTAGGTCAAGTGACTGGAGGCCAGGTCATCTGGTGCAGCACTCCATCACTCTCCTTCTTGGCCAAATAGCCCTTACACAGCCTGGAGGTGTGTTTGGGGTCACACCGGACGGGATGGCATGTTGCTGCAGGATGCTGTGGTAGCCATGCTGGTTCAGTGTTCCTTCAATTTTGAATAAATCCCCAACAGTGTCACCAGCAAAGCACCCCCACACGATCACGCCTCCTCTTCCATGCTTCACGGTGGGAACCATGCATGTAGAGAGCATCCATTCACCTTTTCTGCGTTGCACAAGGACACGGTGGGTGGAACCAAACATCTCAAATTTGGACTCAGACCAAAGCACAGATTTCCACTGTTCTAATGTCCATTCTTTGTGCTTCTTGGCCCAAACAAATCTCTTCTGCTTGTTGCATTTCCTTAGCAGTGGTTTCTTAGCAGCTATTTGACCATTAAGGCCTGATTCACACAGTCTCCCTTGAACAGTTGATGTAGAGATGTGTCTGCTACTAGAACTCTGGGTAGCATTTATCTGGGCTCTAATCTGAGGTGCTGTCAACTTGTCTAAGACTGGTGACTCGGATGAACTTATCCTCAGCAGCAGAGGTGACTCTTGGTCTTCCTTTCCTGGGGCGGTCCTCATGTGAGCCAGTTTCGTTGTAGTGCCTGATGGTTTTTGTGAATGCACTTGGGGACACATTCAAAGTGTTAGCAATTTTTGCGGACTGACTGGCCTTCAGTTTATAAAGTAATGATGGACTGTCGTTTGTCTTTACTTAGCTGATTGATTCTTGCCATAATATGAATTCTAACAGTTGTCAAATAGAGCTGTCAGCTGTGTAGGAACCTGGCTTCTGCACAACACATCTGATGGTCCCAACCCCATTAAGAAGGCAAGATATTAGTTAGTTAATTTGTCTCTATATGTGGAGAGTATCTGCAATAATGCCATCTTCCCACAATTCTCGTCAGTGGCCCAGACGTAACCTGGCCTCTTTTCTCTCAGTCTGCCCGTGTAATCTAATCAGAACTGCTACAGAACGGCACGATGAGCATTATCGTGTCTGTCTGAGTTGTTTCCAGTTCACAAGTTCACTCCTAAAAAAATCAGACAATCCTACAAGCAGAGTTTGAACTGTCTCCTTCTTCTTCTTCTTCTTTGTTTATTCTTATTGTAATTACTTCTGTCTCTCTTGGCAAGTACAAATGATTGTCTTCAAGAGAGACAGTCTAAAGATGGGCTCTTTCCTCCCTGTATTTAAGCAATAATGTGTCTCCCCCACTCTATGAAGGACCAGCTTTGTCTGTCTTGAGTGTTGCTGTTTACAGCTATAAACACTTTTTGCTTTCCAGTATAATCCAGCCATAACAGTCTACTGTAGATTCATGCTCCAAAGGGCTGTGAATGTGTGAAACATGAGATATTTCACTCTGGAGAAAAGCAGTGGATAAAAACACAAACACTGACCTCTCTTGAGCCAAAAACTTGGCTAAAAACACTTAACACATACAGACGTTATGGACAATTTAAAGTAGCAAAGACTCCAGTAAAGCAGCCACAAACAAAAGTAGATCAATACAGACAAAAAATTCCATTAGTTTTACTCCAGTGTGTGTATTTTAGACACACTGACAGACACTGTTTGATTAGAACCATACTCCAGAGTACTTTTGAATAGATCCGGCAGATTACTGTACCAGTCAGTAAGTTTTGTAAAGTTTTTAAGTGCTGATCATTTCAAATATAGCACTTTAAAGGGATAGTAGACAGTATGATTAGATTATTTATATATTTAGTGTATTTTATTGGGTATTTTATTTATATATGAGATTGTTTTCACTGCTTTACCTTGCCATCATACAGCCTTCTCATTGGCATTAACTTCATATTTCTAAAGATTTCAAAGATGATGCATGCTTGTGGTTTTCTGGATGTGTTTCTTTAACTCTGATTTAAACAGCAGTTCTGTGATATAATCATTACCAGTATAATTAGTGGAGAGAGCTTTTGGGTCTGTGACTTGAAGCCAATGAGATGGTATCTTAAACCTAAGAATGTCACTGCCCAGCAGTGCCATTCCTATTATACAATAGTATGCAATCATTATACAATGAAAACGGTCTCATTCTATAAAGTCTTATGAAGAAATGACCCTACTAATATCTTCATTTTTTATCTCAATAAACAGTTTCCACATGACTTTATGGTCTCAATAGCTAGTTTCAAGTCTGTGATTGTGTCCAGCTCAACACCCCTCATGAAACTCAGATCAAACTGACAAAATAGGCAGTGCCGATCAAACAGAAATCAAGATTCTGTTACCGCATTGATTATTTCTCTGTTCATATGTTTTTAGAAACTGTAATACGAGAATGTTTGTGATGAGACAGGACACCATTTTTAAGTAAATTCAAGTCAAAACCAAGAGAAACTGAACTCCACCGCCCAACAGTTCCAAATATTAATAAATTCAAATATGGTCATTTCTGGCTCCAAAAAACAATATAGTGATCATAATGCCAAAGTGGATGTCCAACTAATGGGCGATGTCATAGTGTGGCTTACGCATAGGTATACAAAAGTTCTATGGTTAATGCCAAAGAAAGGCTGTCTGACAACAAAGTAAAGCAGTGAAAATATTCTCATTATTAGTTTTAGGTTCTTTTTATGTGGCTAAAATATGATTTGCTTCTGTTGTCCAAACTGGGGGCGGGCTGACCACTGTCTGATGGAGGTAAAACACTGACTATGGCTAAAAACCAAATACAACCCTGTTCAAAATACCCCAACTATCCTTTTAAAGTGGGTGTGAAGAAGGCCGAGAAGCATGCATATGGGAACTTTTTCTCCTTGCAGTGATGACAAAGCTTTATGGAAACCACCTTCCTTGTTCCTCCAGCTATGCATGTCCAGCATTAACATCTACCTACTCTGCTCAGCATTTCCATTATTTCTGCAGCTGTCAGGAACTGCTTCACCTCCACAGCTCTGCATTATGAATCCAAGCTTCTGCTGCAGTTTGTCTGTGTGTGGTAGAGTTGTCTGCTGTATGACCTGTAAAACAACATCACTCTGGAGGCCCAGTCTAATCTGCAAATGTATTAAGGCGTGCCAATGGCTGTTAGAAGGACAAAAAACAATTTAGAAAACCACAGTCTGACAGTTTTGCCAGAGCCCCCTCAGCAATAATTTCTAACCTTTGAGCCACTGACCGATGCCAAGGACACAAAATGTTATGACAAAAATAACTTTACAGCCTGTTTGTGCAGTAATTACCTTGGAGTTGGCTTTATGTTGGCACTGAACATTTCACTCCTTGTTACACCAACCTACTTCTAGTAAAGTTGCTCATCACTCCATCATTACCCACATAGCTACCGGACCTGCAATATGCTCCTATTGCTGCAATACCTAGCTAACGATAAGTAGAGAACATTTATGTAAGAAACAACTCGTACATACAGATTCATTCTCAAGTGGTAGGTATGAGTCATTTAAGAGAACTTGCGGTACACCAATTATGTATTATGTTTATAATTTTCGCTTAGTCAACTTGAAACAAGCAATTTACAATAAATTCTTCCAGTTAGACAGGGTTGACTTGGAACACTCTTATGAACAAATGATTTCATGGAATAATTTCAAAGAATAATTTCATTTCATGAATTTCATGTCAAGAACATTTGGACCTCCTCAGAGCTTTTATTTTCTTCCCTTGAAACTCAATGATTACAAAATCGACCACAAACTCTCACAATTTTGCCCACCCTTTGCTGGGAAAGTTTGAAGGGATTTCTTTACCATCTGCAGTGTTTGCTCAGTTGTTTCTCCAGGAGGGTCTTGAGTTGAAGGAATGTACATTGATTGTATCTACAGTTTATGCAAGCTACTCCACAGTTATATTGCGTGAAAACTGTTAGGAAGTGTAATACAAAGTCATCTTTGGTGTCTGTTTGTGCGGTTGTAAACTGATGATTCTGGACATTTCTGCAGTGCTGATGCAGAGGTGAGGCTGTACAGACTGGATAATATTAATGTTTTCTCAGCTGAAAATATACTGAAGAACAACACTTTTCCCAGTGTTAGGTATCAGGTCTGGTGGCTACCCCTGAAGACTCTGGTGTCATGTCCTCTGTACATTTTCCGAGAACTTAGGGACCTGGGGGCAGATATATTCAACAAGTAAAACATAACACATTGCTGGTTGTTATAATGTGACTGCTTCAAGTATTAACAAAATAAAAACATTTAACTGCTTCTGGCAATAACTGTCTTTGGCACAGTGTTTTGATCTTCATATTTAGAAATCAAATGTACATGCAATATAATTGAACAGTTACATTTAGCTAAAATACTCCAGATAATTTTGGTGTCTGGTCAAGAGTTTGGGGAATCTCACAAATATTTTATACAGACATTCCTAGTTCCCAGAGGATGACTCCTTGTATATATTTGGTGACCCATGAGCTTACCTGTAGCACCAACATGAGCTTCACATTTGTGGTTCTGAGTAAAATGCCTTGACCACTATTGGATGGATTGTCATGAAACTTGTTAGACTTATGTCCCCTTCTGGAAGTAAAGCACATGGCAGATCTGTTGCTCTACAGGTCAACCAGAGATAGTGTGTTCTGCTACCATGCAAGGTGCCAACTGCTCATCACTTTGGGAGCTAATCATTCTTGCACATTCATATATCGATGACACAGCCTTCAAGAACAATTTGTGGTTTAGTGGGGTTCAATTTGGGCTACATGTAGACTGGAGGAGCTGGGGATCAAACCACATGGACTCCTGAGCCACAGCTGCCCCTTTAGTCCTCCAGTCTGTTTTTCGCCCCGAAATTAATTTGCTGTTTGGTCCAGTAAATCAAAGTCGTGTTGGGTACAGATGAGGAGGGGCCAAACCAACAATAGTGGGGCATCACTGCCCCGAGAGCAGCCTGAGGTAGAGACAGAGAGACAATGCAGCAGTTCATCAGTTGGGCAACTTCTGTATCTGAGGTTTAAAATACAAGAGACGAGGAAATCATCCAGCAGGAGGCCTTGATCACGAACACAATCAACAGAGACGAGAAGGTATGTTATCTTTATCATAAAACACTTATTTCATTTTTTTTCTCACATTAAGATTAGGTCACAGGCTCTGCATGTCTTTAAAGAATTGCCTATATCAGTTTTTTCCATAGTTGTTTTTAAAATTTGTATTTCTGACATTTCTTAACTAACTGGAGGATTGTAATCACGGTGATCTGGGTGACTTTTTTTAAGCTTGGGTTGGGGTTAAAGGTTTTAACTTTCCTTCTAAGCCAGCCTGATGGATTTTAGCCAGACACGCTAACATTTCCAGCTTATGTATATGAAACAGATAAACACATAGTTTAACCAATATCCTACACTTTTGCCCTTTACTTGTAATACAGAATGTAGGAACCTGAATGCTGTTTTTTGTTGATAAATGTTTGAATAATAATTTAAGTTGACATGTGAAAAAAGATTGTTGTTAATTTTGATAAAAGGAACATTATTTACAGGTGGACAGTTCATATTAATAAGTTAGTATTTAATTAATTTCACCTAAAAATACGTGGATGTTTGTAGGCTTAGAAAATTACACATATAATCTTTAATGCGGAGGAGTAGGTGTATGTTTACGTTGTTGACGTAAAACAGGTAGTCAGGTCTGTGTCATGGAGGGGAGCCACACAGTTTTTTGACCTCTCTCTCTCTCTCTCTCTCTCTCTCTCTCTCTCTCTCCCTCACTCAGTTTTAGACTCCGCATTCTGCCTTTTTTGGATCTTGCCTTTTTTGTTTTTCATAATGTTGGATTGTTGTATCTTGCCTTATTTTTTGGAGTAAAACGCTAAAAGAAACGAAGTGGATCGTGTGGAGTTTTTCTTGTTCTTCCGTAAAAAGGGGATAACGTGGGAGGAGAGCGTCAAGCTCATGGCTTCGCTAATTAGGAACCTACACAGAATATCAGTCTTATTGGCATTTAGCAATAATTGGACAACAGCTGTTTTAAGAAGGGGTTTGTGGCCCCTCACCCTTGCACTCTGTGCTCAAATAACGGTTGAGCAAGCGTGTTAGAACTTCGGCAACTTTGTCCTTTCCTGTAGGGCCCTTAGATTTGCTATGTGCTTATTTCTCTATGTTGAAAAGACAAATACATTTTGAAAATCAGTTAAAAGATAAAAGAGGTATATTTCAATTGTCACATCTTATGTTAGCTTATGTTAGAAAAATGCAAATTTATTTAAGTTGTAAGCACTGTCGCCTCACAGTAAGAAGGTTCCTGGTTCGAACCTCGGCTGGGGCCTTTCTGTGTGGAGTTTGCATGTTTTCTCTATGTCAGCTTGGTTTCTTTCTGGGTACTCTGGCTTCCTCCCACAGTCCACAAAGACATGCACTCAACAGGTTCATTTGTAACTCTAAATCAGCCGTAGGTGTTAATGTGTGTTTGTCTCTATGTGCCCTGTGATAAGCTGCCAACTTGTCTGGGGTGTGACTTGCCTCTCGCCCAAAGTCAGCTGGGATAGGCTACATGTCAGCGCTTACAGATAATGGATGGATGGACATTCGTAGTTCTAGAGGATTAAGGAGCATCTAGTGGCCATTAGAGGAATTGCAACTGAACGTACAACATTTCATTTAAACATCTAAACATGTCTTTTTTGGTGCTAACACATCTGTACTTTTACTTAAGTAAACTTCTGATAGCAGAATTTTCACTTGTAATAGAGTATTTCTACAGTGTGGTATTGATACTTTTACTGAAGTAAATGTCCTGAGTATTTGTCCCAACGCTGTGTAAAACATAGAGAAATCCAGATGGGTGGACAGACAAGCTTAATGACTATGAAACTATGAAAGTAAAATGTAAAACGCAGCTTGTCGTTGTTGCAGCAGTGAAATGTCTGAGCGCTGGTGTTAATAAAACCATAAAATCACATCTGGAAACTGCAGCAGAGAGACCGCAGGCTGAAACCCACACGTGAACATAATCAAGACTCCACTGAAACCTGGAAATGAACCAGATTTAATCAGTGTGTGCGAGATTGATGGAGTGTAAAGGACTCAGTAGGCTTCAAATAAACTAGTTTGTTCATCATGTTGACAATCCAACAAGCACTGTTTATTTTAAAACGGATCTACAGCCATAATATGAAACAACGTCCTGATAATTTAACTGTTCTGAGAGCTAAAAATGTAGTTTGCTCTGGGAATGATGCTAGAGGGATTAAGGTCAAAGTTAACTCTCTGGAGGAACATGAAATCCAAACTACTGTAAATGTCCTAGAAATCTGGCCTATTGAAGTCTTTCTGTTAGATGTGCAATGGTAATGCAATTTTTTGCATGCACATGTTATATTTTGTAGACAACAGAAAAGAAAAACAAAAGAAAAATAAATCCATATTTTCATTTCATCCCCTGGTTTTCAGCTAGTGTTTATATTCTAGACTAAAGCTCTTCAAGGACCCACGAGAGCCCATAAGGGATATGGGTTCAAATTATATTCAGTCTAATCAGGTCAGGTGGAGTCTGTTGTATTGCTGCAGGTTTGTGTCAATATGTCTAATTCCAAAATCATCTTTGATCACACATTTGTCATCATCACATGTTTTGAGGCAGACAAAGAGTATAAACTGTGAAGTACAGAAGAAATGACATGTTCTGCTGCAGTTTTCCATTACGGCTGCTCATTAATTGGGGGAGCATCATGCCAGTGTTGCTTTTCCCTCAGTGAGACGGTTCAGCTCTACCACAGTTTGGATCAGGTCTCATTATCCTCAGGTCAATTCAGACCAGTTCTGACTGTCAGTGAAGACCTCTGGTCTGGACAATAATATGTTAGATCAGGCCTCAATGCACAGCCATCTTACACTAACACACACACACACACACATTTGTAACCTCACACATGTAATCTATATTATACATTTTGAGGGTCAAATCAGCAGTCTGACTCAGACTTTCTGTGGTTTTACACGCACACACACACAATACACACACACACACACAATGATAGTCACTCTATGGTTTTTGGACGTTAACGATGGATCATTAACTGCTAATTCAAAGCTGGCTTCATACTTTCCAGATTACACTGTACAAACTGGTCAGAAATCAAACACACTCACTCAGACCCATCCAGACCAGCCTGAGACACACAAATACAACATCACCACATCTGTACACGTTGCTGCCAAAATGCTGCAGATAAAATCCAGCTAATGCAAACTCGATAACTCAAGAGAGATTTATTTTAATGCAGATTTTTCACAGTTATGATAACTAAATGCAAAGGGGGAGTAAGGAGCCCAGTAAAGACACAATAGAAAGAAGGCCAGAAAGATACTGACTGATGTGAGTAGCTAGCTCAACCAGCAAGCTTGCTAATGTCAGCAACCTCATTAGTTCAATTCATATAGTTTATTCAAATGACATACTTGTACCATTGACTTCTATCTCATATGAGGTTAAATAAAGTAATGTAACACAAGTAATGATCTTCAATAGATTCCTCAGATTCTGTCTTTCTGTTTCCTCAGATGTAAGCACTTTAATTATATCTTACCAGTGGTCAACAGCAAGTACACATGTGAACGTTAACCAAGATGAACAGATGTACTTAAACTGACTTTAAATTAGATGATTTGAGCATGCTCATCAAAGCCTCAATAGTCAGCAACACTTGTGATATTGTAAGGTTGTCCAGGTATTTGGTCAAATAAAAAATTGGCCCTGATGATAGTGCTGGATGAAAGGTTAAGGGACCATCAAAGTTGTTACTTACTGAGGAATTAATAACTGAACTAAATGAGTTGTTGATATTCCAGTGGCACACCAACATTCCCATCCTTTCACAGCCGTGCCAGTAGCATGGCTAAAAATCATGAGGATTAGCTCACACTGACAGTCTACCCTGTCCTCATCTGGATCCAATTAGTTGAGTTTAGCTGCTTTTTACAATTTCGTTGTGTCTGTCTGAGACAAAGCATCAAATTGAGACTCCAATGTCAGTTTGGTCTCAGACCCTGTGTTTGGGGGGTCTTTTTTGTGGTCTGGAGTAGCAGTGTTTCCAGAGGTTCTGGGCCTTTCGGTGGTTGGAAGACAGCCTGAGTGGCTTCACCACACTCTGTTTGCCTTGGATAAGCGTCACGAGGAAAACCATCCAGCTTAGAGGATTATGAAACTGCACATGGCCTAAAGAAATGCTTTCCTAAACTGAGTCGGACATGAAGAAACCTTTTGAAAAATTACAGGCTTCTTAAAATGTTTTGAAGGAAGCATTTTGACAATTTATCTGTGACTATAACTCTGAGTCCTCTTTCCTCTGTTGTCCTCACTCCAACTCTCCACTCACTGTTCCAGATCCAAGATTACTGCCATCATAAAGTTCTCGTGCCATTAAAGTCATCAGAAAACATCAGATCCAGGCCAGCGCCTCCTCAGATGAATGAAATGATCAGAGAAGCCTCAGCCCACCGGCGGTTTCCTGCTCCCTGCTCTGGTTACAATCCCGCAAAGGGAATGATGGGAGATTTTCCGTGGCGTCCTTGGAGGCAGCCTCAGTGGCCATGTTTCCCAAGAGCTGGGTCACAATGTCTTTCCCTCAACTTTGGAAAAACTGAAATATGAATTACTTGCATATGAGGGGGCGCCAAGAGCAATTAGATGGGGGCTCTTACATAAAGAGCTGAAGGAAGCAGTTTCAGAAGAATGACAAAGAAAAAAAATAAAGGGCAGTGTAACAAAGAGGCTAATGCTTGTACTGTATGTGCTGAATGTGTAACTGAGCATATGCAGAATTTTAAGCTTTGTAGTTGTAGTTTTTGTAAAAAATAAAAATACAGATTTCATTTAAGAAATTAAAAAACTAAGAAATAACTGCTTCGCTGTACACCTCGATCCTGTTGTCCGTGTGTCATCTACTTTAATCTTTGTTTTATTTTATTTTTATTACAAATACAGTATACTGCTCTTTTTAAATCATCTTTATAAATTCCAAGCAATTATTTTTTTTCTTTTACATCATAGTGGACTGCTGACAGCTGAGAAATGAACATTTCTCTCATAAAACCTTAGTTACTGTGTGTTAAAATCATGACAGGGAACACTGCCGTATGGGTTGGATTGTCCACTAAATCTGCATTATACCTCTATGATGTTTTTAATGGATGAAATTAGAAAGACTTTCTTACTGTGGAAAAAGGTGTATTTGAGTTACTGGTTAGTTTTAATGGGTAAAATTATGAAAGAGGGCAATGTGCTTGTTTTCCCTGTCTACAATGACTATATCTACATGCACACTAATTTTCCACTATTATTTAAAATATGACAATATCATGTAAACAATATATGTTTGGATAATTAGTCCTCATTTTTAATGTAGCATTTTTTAGATATGCCAATATTATACAGGTTTCAGGCGCATTCTTTCCAACACTTTGCAAGGCTGAGGTAGAGAAGCATGCACAAAAGAAAAAAATACATTTCTGATCATAGTCACTTTTAAACTTAATGAAAGACTTGAATACCAATAGATTTTTGACTATGGGCACATATTGCAATGGCAACCTTTTCATTACGTTAACTGGAGCATTCAGGCTGCATGGGATTGGGATTTGGGATTTGAACTGGCATACTTTTCATCACAGTCCTGCTCACTCTTAGAACAAGGGAGTTGTTGTGTTGTGGAATTTGGAGTATTCACTTCAGTGATAATCATTGATGTGTCCTTTTGCAGGCCTGCCTGATTATTTCTGCTCACTGAAGCTCAAAATGTGTTTATTTTCTCTCCAAACATGTCAATTCTCTCCTCTGTCTTTGTAGGACCACTAATTGCTCCATGAGGAATCAGAGGCCATGGTGCTGATGGAGCTCCGTCTCCTTGTACTTGCCATGTGGGTTGGCGCTGGAGTAAAGCTCCAAGTTCAGGGCGACCAGATGAAGCCGTCCTGGGCACCACTGATCCCTAATCGGCCTTTTGTTGTAGTGTGGAATGCTCCTACTGAGTCCTGCCGCCTTCGATTCAAGGTAGACCTTGACCTCAGAGTTTTCGACATTGTAGCAAATCTCAACGAAACCCTTAGTGGCCCAAACGTTACCATATTCTACCACAGCCACTTGGGATACTACCCATACTACTCCAACGGGATTCCTATCAATGGTGGACTACCGCAGAACCAGAGTATTTCGAAACATCTGAGCAAGGCCCGGGCCGACATTGATAAACTAATCCCCCACAAGGATTTTCGAGGCCTGGGTGTCATTGACTGGGAGAACTGGAGGCCCCAGTGGGTCCGAAACTGGGGGTCTAAGGACATCTACCGCAACAAGTCCAAGGAACAGATCCGGAAACTTCACCCAAACTGGCCAGAAAGCAAGGTGGAGAAGGAAGCCAAGGAAAGTTTTGAGAGGGCTGGGCAGGCCTTCATGAACCTGACTTTGGCCCTGGCTGAGGGTCGTAGACCAGATGGCCTGTGGGGGTTTTACCTGTTCCCAGATTGCTACAACTATGGGTATAAGCAGCACCCACAACGGTACACTGGGGAATGCCCCAATGTTGAGCATGTGCGCAATGACCACTTGATGTGGCTTTGGAAGGAGAGCATGGCCCTCTACCCATCTATCTACTTGGATTATGAGCTCAAGTCCTCTCCCAATACTGTCAAATTCGTCCACTATCGAGTCAAGGAAGCAATGAGGATTGCTTCCATTGCCCGTCCAGACGTCACATTGCCAGTGTTTGTCTACTCTAGACCTTTCTATGCCTACACCTTTGTGGTTCTTTCAGAGGTAAGTTTTAAATTTTTTAATGAATTACACCTCCTTACAGCACCCGCAGTGCCCAGTAGATATCTCAAATATGCAGAAAAGCACCACCCAAACAAATCAAAGTGCTTATAAATGTTTATCATTCAGTCTTAAGCTTGATCTTTTGGTCATGATGGTTGCCTTGTTTCCCTTGGTGGCTGTGTTTGTGTGAATATTGTAATTAAACTAATTAATTTAATTAATTAATTAAATCATTTTGAGCCATTCTTATTATGGTAATGTCAGAATACCTGAACATGTAACCAAAGATGCCTTCGCAGAGAAATACATTCAGTATGCTTGTAACCACAAGAGCATTTGTAGGTTTTGAAAAAGGGGTGAAACTGGATGTGTCATATAAGAAAATGGAAACTTATACAACAGTTATAGTTGGATTAAGGTATTTACTAGACTGAAAATGTTTGTTTCAGAGCGACCTAGTTCACACTATTGGGGAGAGCGCCGCCTTGGGAGCATCAGGTGTCGTCCTCTGGGGATCATCAGAGTATTCTCGAACACAGGTAACAGTAAGAAGTACAATAAAAAAGGGCTGTTTAAACTGGTAACTTGGGACTGATTTGCCAACATGCACAGAGTTTTAAAATATGTTAATGTGTATATAGGTTATATGTATATTAATGCTAATATATACATATAGAATATCTTTCAGTAATATTCAAAAAAGAGAATAAGAGCTTTAAACTCACTTAAAACCAGATCAAAGGAACAGCCTTAAACCGAATGCTTACTCTAGAGCATTAGTCCTGCATTATAGCATAGACTACATAGAACTAGCCACAAAGCATTAGAGAACAATAAATAATAAACCACATGTTGTCATGGTGCATAACACAAGGCTTAATAATTGACTGTGAAAAGTATGAACATATAACATCATTCTCTCCTCTAGAATCCATATTTCCAAAAAAGATTTCTTTCTGCCCCTGGGGCAAATCATCTGATTTACATGGGAAAATGGTTAGGATTTCTGTTGGTGACTGTGAATTGTTTTTACATCCTGCTTAGAGTGCACAGTTGTAAATCTGTCATGTAATCATTACTTAAGGTGGAAATAGTGGAAATTAACTTATTCTCCTTTGAGATGAACACTGTCAGTCATCAGACTCCCTTTTAGCTGAAGTAGTGTGTATGACTCTACTTGCCAGAGATGCATTCTTTGCCTTTCCTAAACTCAAAACACAAAAGCAAAAGTGTGTGTTTTCTCTAACATGATCTGCTGATGTCATCATGTCTAGCTAACTTATATCCTGTAACCTAGATATCAAATATAATGTTAACTAACTTCCTTATTTTGCAGGGTTACAGGTTAAATTACAACAAGCGTAACATTCATTTCAGTCCTCGATGCTACAATATCAGTGTTTAGGCTAATATTAGCAGCTCTGTCCTGCTCTTTCTTAGATTTGGGAGAGCTACCAACGATATTTTACTCTTGCTAAAAATACACTGTTTCAACATATCATCAATCAAGCAGCAATCTAGTTTGTCCATGTATGTTTTTCAATTCTAAGCATTTGAGCACTGTTATGTTCGAACAAACCATATCTTCCACACAGGCCGTCTTATTTGCATCACTTCATAGCGCTGAGGTAGCATGATATCATGTATGAAGCAATAAAATGCAGGCTTCTCAATTTCAAACAAGTCCACATTAAAACGTTAGCTGAAGATGGACTTTCAAACCAGCTGAAGGAGTTAACAATAATTAGTTGAGCTGATTAAAATGTGCCATTTTGAATCTATCACTGCAAACTGCACACACATGCTGCAAGAAGATTAGAAGGCACAATGGGTTACCAAGTAATTCATAGCTCATAACACAAAGAAACACAGAGGTAAAACTTGAATGTGTTGTAAATTTCTACATTAAATGATTTAGAATATTTTGTGGCAAATATACAAGTTACGATTTATGATTATCTTTTGCCCCCTCTAGAGGAACTGCCTGACAGTGAAGAAGTACATTGATGGTTCACTGGGACATTATGTCATCAACGTCACCTCTGCTGCCAAGCTGTGCAGCAAAGCGCTTTGCAAGAAGAACGGCAGGTGTGTCCGAAAGAGCCTGGACTCAGGCGCTTACCTGCACCTGAATCCACGCTTCTTTCACATCCACCGCAACCCAACACCCAGGGGACCCCACTTCCATGTCAGCGGTCACCTCAACAACTTTGACATCCTTGACATGAAGCACAAGTTCACCTGCCAGTGTTACCAGGGTTGGACAGGTGTTTACTGTGAGATGCCCCAAGGTCCACTCCATACTCCTCCCATACTTCAGCCCACCGTTCCTCTACCTCACCCCAAGGAGAACAGCCTGCTGGGAGATATCCTGCTCCTCCTATCCCTCCATTTCTCCTGTCTGTGTATCATCATGTTCTTGGGACTCTGTCTGATTATAAAGTGTCTGATACTGTAGACACCAAGACTTGATTTTAGGACCACAGCTGTAGAGAAGACAACAAACAGGTCTGTAGAATAAGCAACTACATCTGAGTGTTAGCCTGACCTGAGGTGTGATCAGCTGGAGTTCCTCTAATGTCCACTAGATGCTGCTCCAAGAAAACTGAATTGAAATGAATGGGAAAACCTTCAGTCAATTCTCCGTAGTTAAATTTACTTGATCTAATGTGTATCTTAAATCTTTCAGTTAAAGGGATATTTAATCTAAAATTGATGTTTTGTTTATCTGACACTCCTATGAGCTCAAAAGGTCACTCTAAAATGTTTGCGTCTTGTTCATTTGCAGAATACGGTTTCTCAGCAGTGACAAAGTTTTACAGCAAAAAAAGATTGAAAACAGAAACTTTTCAAACCACTGCACCAACCCAAATCCACAGTATGTCTATCAACCCTCCATTTTCTAACACTTATCCAGGTCCCAATTGTAGTGGCAGCAGGCAGGGTAGCCATTACCTACAAAAGCCTACATTAAATTTAGATCGCTAATACTTGCCTGCAAAGTATTCTCCAGTGCTGCACCTACCTACTTGGATGCCCTTATACAGGCATATGTTACCTCACGTCCGTTGCTCTCCTCCAGTGAATGACGCCTGGCTCTGCCACCCATTCGCTCAGGTCAATCCAGACTTTTCTCCTCTTTCTCTTTATGTACAACAAAACATCCGACTAGTTCAACTGAATTAATTGCTGCAAAATAAGTTGGCATTTTTCCACTAAGATCCTATTTTCCCATGTTTTTGGGTTCATGGGAACAACAATTTTTGAAAATGGTCCAGTACTCAGTGAGGGGGCGGCAGCTAGCAGAAACAAAACCAGGGTACATCAGCACAGTATGTCTACTAAAATGCTTGTTTTTTTTTTGACAGGCTCAGATTGTTATTCTAAGTGTCTGACAACTTTATGGAAAGGATCCTTGTAATGAAGGTAGTCTTCATTACTTACTTGGGGGGTATTAATGTCACAATGAGTTAACATATTTAAGAATGTTTTATTGAATGTGTATGTTGTGTTAACAATATTTGTGTGTGCAGTTCATGTATTGCCCTCAACAGGGAATGAGTATAGACCAGGCCTGCAAAAAAAACATTTAGTTAGTTGGTAGCCTGAACAATGCTCTTTGTGATAGCGATAATATGTAGCTAAAGGTACTTGATAAAATGTGATATGACTATGCAGTGGGATGAATGAAATATTTGTGTGTATGTGCAAGTCACCCACCTATGTTTCCTCTCCAGAGTGTTCGGGGTCCCCACATTAACTCAGCAGTATTTGAAGGTTCCGGGTCATACCATGAGCTGATTGGTGTAGGGGGGAGTGCACTTAAATCAATTCATGGGAGTTCTTTAATAGATTCTTGGATAATGGTTAGAACGTGTAGAATGTACAGTTTTACTGAGATTATAGTAGAGTGCAAATGTATTTTAAGGTTTTGTCTATTGGTTGTTATGTGGATATGGAATGGGAGGGGCAGAATCTCCTAGGGTTTATGTTGGTAGCAGCAGCAGGATATTTAAGGCTGCCAGTTGCACCACACACAGCTGTTGCTGCAAGGACCACTGTGCTCCTGGTCCACAGTCTGTGTCCATGTTCTTGTCTGTACGTGTATTTATATGTCAGTGAATAAACACCTGGTTGGTGGAACACAATCCAGCCGCTACATGGCCATCCTAACATACAGAGACAGACATTTATATTAAAGAGTAAGATCCTTTTAATTTACCCAGAAACAGATATATATATATATATATATCGCTCTGTTAAAAGCAACCAGACTCCAGTGGCAAGAACACAGGAGATGCTGGATTACCACCGACTTGACCGCTTTGCTTGTGTTTGTATTGTTATGTGACTGTTTTTGAAGTGTTGAAAACACCAAACTACTGATTGAGGCAACAAACCAGAAAGGTAAAATTATGTTTTTTACCATTTTCTGGTGTCATTGTCTGGTAACAATCCTAGCGATATAGAGATTATACAAAATAAAATGTATGTAGGGATCTGTAGGATCCTTTCCATAATGTTGTCAGACACTTAAAACAACAGTCTGAGTCAGTGGCAAAGAGCACTTAAGTGGATGTACTCGTCCCAATGGATTGTATTGTAGTCTGGTTTCACAGCCGGCTGCAGCTCCTTCACTCATAAACATTAGAAAATAAGATCCAGGTTGAAAAATATCTAAAATGAAGTGTAAAAACTTTCTTTGGCAAACAGCTAATTGTATTTTAGCCTGTTGTAGACAGAACTAATCACTTACTTCAGTACCTCATATGTCTTGCTGAAAAACATTTAAAAAGAGAAAGTGAGCTGGCATTCATTTTCTACAGCAGGAGCACAAAATAAACATTATTCTTCCATAAAATCCTCATAAAACAATGAATAAATCAACAGAGACAGTTCAGTCAGTTTATAGTCACAGCTATTTTTTGTAATGACTGTAATGAGGCTAAAATCACAGCCAGCCCTTCATCAGCCTGCTGGGTGAATCTGCAGTTTGGTGGTGATGGAGCAGTCAGTCAAATGATTCATAGCTAGCTGTGGTGGGACACATCACATGACCATACAGTTTAACAATAGTCTGTGTTTGTCCCACGGGAAAGGGAGGGACAGCCAAGTGTCAAGCTGCTCTGGGAGAAGGAAAAGCTTATGTTAAAAGAGGAGCTGTCAAAACACTGGATTACAGAAAGTGTTGAAATCAGCTGATTATAAATGGATGTCTTTACCAACTGCACTTTAAGAGAAGGTTTAAGATTTTCAACACTAATCTGCTGCTGGAGGAACAGAGAGCTGCATGATATTCACTGATGAATTTGAAGGTCATGTTTATTTTTGTTTTATATTTGTGGAGTTATTACTGAGAACAGTAGATA
This sequence comes from Larimichthys crocea, assembly GCF_000972845.2. Classification (NCBI taxonomy): domain Eukaryota; kingdom Metazoa; phylum Chordata; class Actinopteri; family Sciaenidae; genus Larimichthys; species Larimichthys crocea. The sequence continues at coordinate 1,593,384 of NC_040031.1, forward strand.
TTGGGAAGGTTTTGATAAATCACTACTTTTTGTAAACTTCATTTTACTAGATGACTCCCCACAAATAAACAGATTTAAAAGAACATTTTGTGGAAAAAAAGATTATTTATCTGTCTTTCTGAGTGTGACAGTTATAAGTAGAGAGCTGGAGTCAGGATGTGGTTAGCAGAGCTTAACATAAAAAACTAGAAGAAGGGGGGAACAGCTAGTCTGGGTTTGTTCAAAGTTTACTAGTACTTGTATGAGATCTGTACAGAGTTGGTGAATAAAAATCTGTACCCAGAGAGAAAAATTATTCATCGTTAATAGACACTTTAGAGCCCTTGAGTTCAACCACCAGAGAACAATCTTGAGCATCAGCTGAAAGACAAACAAACACAGACTTACTTACATGGAAACTACCCAGTATAGTCTCAGTTTGATCCACTGCAGCAGTTTGGAGGGTCAACTTTTTATACGCGACATGTCTACTTTCAAAAATACTAAATGCAGGTGTTATTATTTGCTTCCTCCACCACATCTTACAACTTTATTGCCCAACTGTGGCCAGAAAATCAGCGATCACAGTTAGCTGGTTATAATTTTGTGTAGATTGAAAACTCCTGATTATTTTCTGTCACTGCATCAATGCAAAATCAGCAATTTCCACAACTTTAATGTCGATGTGTCCCGACATGTCCAGATAGTGCTTATGCAGCCTATGCGATCATACATTTTTGGCTACACATGACTGAATTTCTGTCATGAAGACCTGCACAAGATGGACAGAGCTTCACTTATCCTGCTGCTCCTAGATAAAAACCTTCCAGCTTCCAGCCTCATGCCCACTTCTCCAATCTTTAAAAAAGCAGAATAAAGCAGAGAGGTAAGTGTGTTGTACAGGTGGAGGTAATATTGTTTAAATTGTACTGACTTGACTCATACTTTCACCTAAAATAATAGTAAATAAGTCATTAAATCACTATTTATTGGTGGCTCACCTTCTCATGAACCTGTTCATTAAACATGTTTTGGATGTGAATATGAGTTGCCAAGCACATAAAACAGAGTGAGACAGAACATTTTGTAATGAATGAAAACACAGTGTGTCCAATAAAAACACAATTAAGAAACTTTTAGTGGTTTTCAGCTCCTCAGAGGATGGACGCTCTGACCACCAAAGACCACCCCGAGTTAAAACTGTCAGGTCCAGTCACAAGGAATATTCATTCACTCCTGGCCTTGTTGTTTATTGAAATAATGACAAATGATCACATGTAGACCTCCAGTCCTCCCTCAAACCCTTTTAACCTTCGTTTTTTAGATGTCAGACATTCAGATGGAGATTAACGTGAATTTATAACCTTTCTAGTGCTGTTTTTTTAACCTTGCTTTACCATTGTGTGGAAATACTTCCTGAAGGAACATTTTGAAGCCTAGAGTTTTTTCACTCTTCACCATCTTAGGTGAATATGAAATGAGATACGCAAACATCAAAATCCTCTGTGGATAATAAAGTTCTGAACCAGATTTCACACCCTTTAAAGCTCTTCATGTGTAAATCTGACTTTGGCAGAGCTGAAGCTGACTCATCTGAATAGTTCTGACAATGTGACTGTTGGCGCCATTATCGGATTATGACCCTTGACAGCCGAGGAAGTAAAAAGCCTCAGCATCTGTCCTTTCAGTTTCATGCCAGAATCTCTTTTTTCCTTCATCTTCTAAACACAAACCTGAGAACCTAAGAAGAGAGGAAATCATGTTAATGACAAATAGATCATAAAATATAAAGACAACTTTGTTCCCTTCAATTGTTTTTACACGACCACATTTAAAGAGTTTGCGTTCTAAAACACGGTATCCTATATCTACGTTATAAAATAAACTCTCGAATAAGTCTTAAATACAGTATACAGAAAACAAACACCTGTAATTTTACAAACCGCAGACATCAGTTAGCTCCTGTACTTTAACTAATAACCATAATCAGCTTTAGTTCAGTGTCAGCAATCCAACGGATGTTAAGCTCATCTGTAGTGAAGCTGGCAGAGGCTCAACATGAGTCTTATGTCTTCACTCAAACTGACAGCAACAGTCAGTCAGTGGAAAATTTCATGAGATCAAACCACTGCGAGTAACAGGACAGAACCTTTCAAATGACCCCAACACTGTTTTGGCATATTATAGTCCATTAAAGGAGTCTAGTGTTATTGCTGTGTTAAAAGTTACCATGAAAAGAACAGTAATGTTAATACATTACATTACAATACATTAAAACAGTTTTGTTTTTTGTTTTTTTAAATGGGCACTGGGTTTCATGTCTCCGTCTCTGTGTCCAACATACTATTTTGGAGGAGCATCCTTCAGTCAGAGTACCCTCGGCCTTTTATATACGGTATATATAGAGTATATACTGTATATGTATTTTTTTTAAAGCACTGCATTGCTCTTTTCTTTAAAACTGCAGGCTTAAACAAAAAGGCAGTGCGTTGCGTCTCGTGTTGTGCAACCTGCAAAAAGCACTGATGGTTGGGACCTTGCACTGCATCTTTGATTGGCTGTTTATCGGCTGTTCATCATCTCACTGCAGCTTCTCCATCAGCTTCATCTGCTGCTGCTGATTATAGGCTGGGAAAGAAAAAGCAACAAAACATTTACGACCTTCATATACAAACAATTAACGAGGTCTAAATACTGACGACCGATGATCAGGATGGATAATATGTCTCAGATGGAAAAAAAAACATCTTAACTAGCGCCACTTCCGTCTTTGTAAGAAAAGAGGGTTAGACTGAACCTTCAGGAAAACCCATAATTTCCCCCTTGTATAGAAGAAGGAAAACTGTTACTGTTGTATGGGTGAAAGTTTGTGTCTTGTCTGAAGTTGAGGGAAAAAAACTGAGGATCTCATTTTCTTATGTACAATTTGAGATTTTAGAGTGAATGCTGGATGTTCCTGTATCAGTTTTGTCCTTTGTAGATTAGTTATGTTGTTTTCTCTCTAAAAATAGATAAAATTTGGATTAAAAACTATTTTACAACATTTTTGGATGTGATTTGGATATAAAGAAAGCATTTATATGTGTTTACTGTTAAGTGTTGGCTGTAATCCATTGTTCTATTCTTGTTTTGACCCCATTTTCATTTTAACCAAAAGCATCTTTGAAGCTATGCTCACAACAAGAGCACCAGAACTGTGGTAAGCATTGCTAAGAACCAGTTTTGAAAGAAAGGGAACTGTCTTGAGGCACAGTGGTGGGGCACAGCATTGTTGAAATATTTCACTACAAACCACAAATACAAACCTTATGGTGACGCGACGGGAAAAGTCAGAGTATCACCATCAGTAGAATTGACTTTCTATAAATTAGGATTTCACAAAATTTCAAGGATGTAACACTTCTCAAGGATCAGTGTTGGTCAAAGTGAAATGGTCTCCTCGTGGGGTCACAAAAAACATTGAGATTCAACCTGCTAGAAACATCCACAGATTTTGTCAAAATCAAAAAAGGACATCACTAACCTTTAGATGTGTGACAAAAAGTCAGAATTATCTTAAGCTGGGTTTATTTTTGAAACAAATGTGACAACTTAACAAAAGGCTAAATCCCTCTTAGTCATTTTACAGCATAGTAACATTTATAGTGTTGAAACAGTCCATCAGACTGAGTAGAAGTCGTCTCCTCCAGTGAAAACACCAACATGGCTGCTGTCCAAGCAGCCTGGCGTCAGGCTGTTGATTCTAAATCCAGTCAACCTCTCAGAACATGATCCTACAATAACTAAGTGAAGCTCCTCGAAAGCCATAAAATGCAGAATTATGTTGGTGGGTGAAGATGGCATCAGAAACAATAATATAGCTGCTGAGGAAAGCTGGCAGCCCTGCAATAAAACACACTGTGGTTTAATTTCACTGGCTTGTTTGAAAGGAACCGCACTGTAGTGACTGTACGAGACCGACTCCTGCAGATCACTCTCATTTCTGTTTAATGTGCAGACTGACACTTCAGCTCCTGGAGGTCAAAGGTCAGAGCCACAGCTAACTGTGATTATGTCCATTTCCTTCTGTGTGATGGACTGATACAAACATTAGAGAGAGCATAGAAAAGAGGTGCTGTGTTGTTCCAACAGGAAATGATAATTCTGCTATGTTGTAAACTTACGTAACCCGTCAGATGAGATAACACTTCTTTTACTCTATGTGGGAGGTCAACTGGCAGGAAGTGCTATGACCTCTTCCTGCCTGGACCCCTCACAGGAAAAGCCACCCGTGCTTACATTACTTACATTGCTTTGACATTACATTCAAAAACTGATCTGTCACCATTAATTAAAACCTGGTTTGCTTGATTTTGACAAAATAGTCACAGAAACTGAAAAGCTAAATGTACGTTTGGCACATTTTTCTTTGCATTTCTACTCTATCTAGAAAATTAAAGATGAAAGAAATTAGACCATTTATTTTCATCTATTCTTTGACAGCACCCATTGGTGCAAACATTTGTTCCAATGTTTCAGTCTCGGTACTAGGGATCCATACTATCTCCTCATAGCAATAATCGTCCAAGATATTAACTTCATTGCTTCCATTCCAACTTGAACGAAAGTTTGTCAGTCTGAGATTGCCAGTAGGTTTTTTGACTTTGACTTTTCTACCTTCTTCAGACAAAGGAGGGTAAAGTCTGATGCTTGTTCGATTTCAAACAAAGGAATTCCTTACAGCATTATTAATGCCAGTGTCTGAGGATCTGTATAAACGAGTTCAAGGCATCACTGCAAACAAACAAAATGAAGCTTTCTAGTAAGATTTTTTTTATTTCCTTCTTTTCTGTGTCTAACTCAATTTTTTTGACTAATATGTTAACTATGATCAAAAAACTCTTGGCTGCCATCCTCGCTCAGGCTTCCGGTTGTAATGAAACATCTACTGATGCTTAGCTGGGGCACATCATCAGTGATGGACCTGAGATCATTGGGTGTTTCGGGCCTTTCGAACGTCAGACACCCTCTCTCAGGCGGCCCAGCTGAGGTTCATGACGCCTCAGCTTGTGCCCCAGCAGCATTTATCCACGGATCCGCTCTCTTTATCCAGAGCCACCTAGAGGCTTTCTCTGCTGCCTCTGTGTTGTTCCGGATGGCCCTTCTCCTTCTCTCTCCTGTGATGCCCAATGCAGTGTAGGCCCTGCACAGAGACTGTCCGGCAAAGCCTCTGCACCCTACCTCCACAGGCAAACACCTAGCCTTCCAGCCTTGTCTGTGGCAGTCGCTGACTAGGCCGTCATATTTCTCCCTCTTCCGCTCAAAGGCCTCCTCCATACGCTCTTCCCACGGCACAGTGAGCTCCAGCATGACAACATTCTTCGTTGCCTCTGACACCAAAACGATGTCAGGTCTGAGGGTGGTCTTAACAACATGCTGGGGGAACTTGAGTTGGCTCCCCAAGTCCACTGACAGCTGCCAGTCCTGTGCAGTGTTGAGAAGCCCTGATGTTGCTCTTGGTCTTGTACTCAGTTTCTCCCCAGCTCTGACGAAGTTTATGGCTTTCTTTGTGGGTTTAGACCTCCGACAGCTGGTGATGCCACTATAGATGCTCTCTGCGATGGTCTTGAGCACCTGATCGTGACGCCATCGGTAACGGCCATCCCCCAGAGCTTTTGGGCAGCAACTCAATATATGCTCGAGGGTCCCCTTTCTTTGGCACAGAGGGCATGCTGGAGTGTCGACCAAACCCCAGCAGTGCAAGTTGGAAGGGCTGGGGAGTACATCGTAGACGGCCTGGACTAGGAACTTGATGCGGTGTGGCTCTGCCTGCCAAAGGTCAGTCCACGAGATCTTCCTCTCCGCAACTTGCTCCCATCTCGTCCAGGCGCCTTGCTGTCTCATTCCCACTGCTCTGCTGGATCTCTCCTCCTCGACCACTGCTCTCACCTCATTCTGGACTAGTTGCCTCCGCTCTTTTCCCCGAACCTTGTCAAAACGGGGGGATGCTACGGTTCCTAGACCCATCCTTCCTCTGGCCACTGTTCCCACCAGAACTCTGTGCCGTAGCCGGGACTCTGCCTGCTCCACTGCAGCCTCTGCTCTCCATTTCCTGCCAGTCCTGACTGCTACTCCTGCCCCAGATACTTTTGGATCCGCTGACTCACGGAATTGCAGCACCTCCCTTGCACGCAAGACCTTGAACTCCTCCTCAATGGATTTCAAGGGAAGTGTCAGTTTGCAGGTGTTTCCATAGAGGGCGATGTTGCTCAAGCTCCTCGGCAGTCCTAACCATCTCCTCAAGTAGCGACTGACTCTCCTTTCCAGATCTGAGATGGTAGTGATCGGAAACTCATAGAGGAGCAATGGCCACAGTATCCTTGGCAGAATCCCGTGTTGGTAAATCCATGCTTTGAATTTCCCCGGGAGGCCTGTCTTGTCCACAACCTTCAGCCATCCCTCCAGCTCCTCACAGGTGTTCTTGATGGAGGCTGAATCCTTAAGGCTGCTGTCGAAGAACTTTCCCAAGCTCTTTATCGGCTTCTCAGAGATGGAGGGGATTGGTGTTCCTGAGATAGAGAAGCGGAACTTGTCTGCTACTCTGCCCTTCTTCAAGACCAAGGATCTTGACTTCGTTGGCTTGAATGACATTCTGGCCCATCCCATTAGCCTCTCCAGCCCCGTCAAGATCCATCTGCCTCCAGGCACTGACTCGGTGGTCACTGTCAGGTCATCCATGAAGGCACGGATAGGCGGTTGGCGGATCCCAGATTTGGACTTGGGGCCTCTGCACTCTGGTTCTGCTGATTTCACCAACATGTTCATCGCTAGAGCGAACAGGACCACTGAGATGGTGCAGCCTGTGATGATTCCCACCTCCAGTCTGTGCCACTTAGATGTTATTGATCCTGCTGAGACCCTCAGGCTGAAATCACCGTAGTAATCCAGGATGAGCTCTCTTACTGCAGCTGGAACATGGTGCCTCTCCAGTGTTTCAAGGACTAACTTGTGGGGCATTGAGCCGTAGGCATTGGCCAGATCTAACCACAACACCACCAGATCGCCTTTGTTCTCCCTTGCCTCCCTGAGGAGCTGAGTGACCACGCCAGTGTGCTCTAAGCATCCTGGTACGCCAGAGATGCCACCCTTTTGCACGGAGGTGTCGATATATCCATTCTTGAGGAAGAACTCAGTCAGTCGCTTAGCTACAATACTGAAGAAAATCTTTCCTTCGACACTGAGCAGCGAGATTATTCTAAACTGGCTGATCGTCTTGGAGTCCTCCTCTTTAGGAATCCACACTCCCTCTGCAAACCGCCACTGCTGTGCTGTTCTCCCTCTTCTCCAGATGAGCCTCAAGATCTTCCAAAGCCGGTGCAGCAACTTGGGACAGTGCTTATAGACCTTGTAGGACGTTCCGCTTGGTCCTGGTGCTGACCTGGACCTTGCTCTCCGCACCACCTCCTGAATTTCTTTCAGCAGTGGCTCCCTCAGATCGAAGGCCTCAGCAGGCTCTGGCGGTCTTATTACAGCCTTGCACTGTCCTAGCTCTTGGTCTCGGGTGGGGTCGCTGAAGGTGTCGTGGAGGTGTTGGCGTCCACTTCGTTTCTGTCCAAGGAGCTCCTTCATGAAGCCGAAAGGGTTGTTGATGAAAGTGGCCCGCTTCCTAGCCCTCTCCCTCCGCCGTCTCCTGTGTTGTTCTGCTCTGCACAGGATTAGGAGCCTCTTCCTGAGCATGAGATGGAGCTCTACCAGAGGTGCACGCTCATCTTCCCGTGCTGCCTTGTGCCGTTTCTTCAAGGCTTTCAGTTCTGTCCTGATGTTGTGGATTTTAACTGCCCTCTGATTCTTGAAGTAGGGCTGCTTCGCCACCCTTTCCTCCTCAACACCAAACCTCTCAGCAGCCATACTCATTATGATGGTCGTCATAGTGTGAAGCCTCCTCTCAACATCTCCTTTGGCTGTTGCTTCCAGCACCTTGTCCACATCCTCGTCAAACTTCTGCCACTCTGCTGTTTTAGAGGCTTGGGGCCATCTGATCCTTCTCTTCTCGGACTGCCTGTTCCAAGTCTAAACCCCGACCTCCATGCAGGCCTCATGTCCTTTTATTTAGGTATCAATATCCTGTGGGTGCCAAGTAGCCTAACCAGTGTGAGGCGACAATGCATATATGAAACTGAATAAAACATTTTATCTCCTGAACCACAGCTGTCCCTATCTCACAAAAACTTGTAACACATCCAAGAGGCATTGAAATCCTCTGAAGGTGAAGAAGTATTCTATGCATATGAAAAGGCATATATGTATTTGTCTCTCCAAGACACTGTCTAGTATTCTGTAATTTGGAGTTCGAAGTTTAAAGAAATCAATTGCTGCCTGGAGGGAAAATTTAAGGAGTGATTTTGAAAAGGATTTTAAAATATATACATCATTGTGAAAACGTACAAAATGGTTCTTTGTTTGTTTAGGAGGAGCTGGAAGTGATAGGGAACCAATAGTTCAGTCAATATGATAAAAGGTTTCTGTTCTTTCATCAATACATTTCATTTCTGTCGACCATCATCCTGCAGATGCCATGCACGTTTAACAGATGGAAATCTGCACATTTTTCCTCCAAACCTGCCATATTATGCAGTATGTATTGAACACAGACCAACCCTGAACCATCACATCCTTCCCGGGCAACTCGATGCCTCATTACAGCTGAAGCCATTAAAGCGGCGGAGGATCCGCGCAGTCTGAGTTCAGACATTTTCATAACACAATCCATATGTTCGTGAGGAGGCTCTGACCGCTGCAGTCGGAGACGCTGAGGTTTCCGTGCAGGGGTAAGTGAGTGAGTTTGGAGAGTGAGGACATGGGCTGGGGGTGAGGAGGTGAGAGGGTTGTGGTGGGCCTTTCATCCACAGAGGTGGTGGAAATCTGCAGTCAGGATCACAACGCCAGGCCAGAGGAATCCAAATACACCCCCCCCCCCCCCCCCACACACCACCACCAACCACCCCTCCACCCGCTGTGGGAATGTGGTTTCCTCCACAGACACACACACAGTGGGGTAGAGGTATTATGAAATCAGTCTGTAGGTTTGTTTTCTTGCAAGTTTGCATTTATTTGAACATTTGTACGAGAACGGTGTGTGTGTCTGTGTGTGTACGGTTCAGTATGTCCATTAGTGTCTATGTGTGCTTTATTAATCGACTTGCTCTTAAGAGAGAGTACACCTTTAATCAAAAAGTCAATCAAAAGTGCAAAGATATTTTGCGAGCATGAAGACATTCTAGATATTAATGCAGTGGATTAACATGCATCTAGTTGCTGCAGAAAAGTTTGATGAATCTCAGAAGTGTTTATGCTCACTCGAGGCGTTTTTTGAAAAAAACTTGCTCTTAATGTGAGATGGAAACTCTGAGTGTTCTGATGTAGCGAACATTTACAGTAAGTGACATTACTAATCAGCTGTAACCACTCTAACAGCCTCCTCGTGGCTCTATGCTTAATCCATGATCACTCCACACAGATCTGATGTAACGTTCCTCACATTAATACATGAAACACACAAATGTCAGATTTACATCCTGTTTCCTGCATTGTTTTTCACTGGCACTCATTAAACTGTGTCATTGTATGTCTAGTTTGGCCCTCTTCTCTTTTCTGTCTTAAGAATTGCTCCCCATCCACTGCTTATCTTCACTAACCAACTTCTAATATTTTCATAATGGTACCACATGGAAACAAACATTCATTTGTTTTCCAAAGTACTCAAAATTTGGTTAAATTAGTAACACATTTGCATGAGGAACACAGTCACCGTCGACTACAGCACCTTAACAAGCAAACTGTCACGACCGAACTGTGGCCCAGAACCCAGATGCACAACTCTCAGACGAAAGTTTCAAAATAAAGTTTTTATTAACAAAACAAAATCACTCTTGACAAAGGAAAAAACTCTTCACTAATTTAAGAAACTAAAAGTCACTCAACTAAAGCGAGACTAAGAAAGAACAAATAAACAAACAGAAAATCACTCATACAAGGCTATGCTAGAACTAATAACAACAAACAGAAAATCACTCTTGAAGAAACAAAGTAACAAAACAACAAGACTTGGCAACGGCATGGATAAAGCACTGGTTCTCTGACACATGGGACAAGACGAACTAGCACAGGACAAAGGGAGACACGGACTATATATACACACAAGGTAAGGGCACAGGTGGAAACAATCAGGACGGAGACAGGTAATCCCAAGAGCGGGAAAACAGATAAAAGGGAGAAAGTAAAACTGGTGATAATAGACACAGACAGGAAGTTGAACCAAAATAAAACAGGAAATCACAAGACAACATAGACACAAGACAAAACTGAATGAATTAACTTAACAAAGTGTCCTGGACATGACACAAATCACACACATTCCAAAGCAACAAATACAGGTGAACATTAACAATGAAATTATTAATTAAACTGAAGGTCTAACTGTTTCTAAATCTGTAAACTAAGTGTTTGTCCAATTATCAACACCGTCAAAGTCCAACTCCAACTCTATGTATTTGCGTGTCAAACCGAATGTATTTTATTGACATGGTCATTAGTTGAATTTAATGGCTGAGGAACATTTGGACTTCCTGAACTCTTAAGTTCCTGTTCCTCTTTCAATAGAAAACAGATTTTCAGGGAAAGTTAAACAGACATTAAGTTTCCCTGAATGGAATATGTGAATGTCCCTGAACAAAAAACACAGCTCTGTTTAAAGTGACATGTTATTGTTATCAGGAAACACCATCAAACAGATGATTTCTGCTCACCCTCAACAATACTGCTCTCTCATGTCCCTCCTACACAGAAATGCAGAGCATCTAATTACCACCCACAGTCCATCACAACTGATGAAGAATCCCATTGGCTGTCGAAATATCGTGTGCCGCAGCTTCGACCTTTGGCCCAGCGATGAAACAAACACTGTGTGTGTGCTTTTGTTTTAAAAAAGAGAAAATTGCAAGTTGAGCCGAGGGAGCAAATTAGAGAAAATTGCACCTGATGAGTTCAGAGAGAAGATCTGAGGGAGTCACTGATCACTGATTATCCAGGAGAGAGGAAAAAACATCTGAGCTTGGATTACAGCAGCTGGTGATTTGAAGTAAACACACACACACAGTAGTTCTGATGTCATGATATGCTATTTAGGTAAATCCTCTTGTTCTCAGAACCACATGAGAACCACATTTCTGTTTATCCAGAACAAAACGTCTCTCTGAAACCCAGACTATAAACTGACTTGTAGAAACTCACTAGCGTAGCAACATTAAGGCTACAAACAACCCAAAATGCAACACTCTCTGTAGGAGCCGGCGAGTATCTGACAATACCCCAGATGACAGGAGCTCAGAATTGTAAAATCAGAAAGTGCTTGGAAATCATAAAGGAACAGGCGATGGTAAGCTTACATGAAGACATTATCATGAATCATCATCAGATTCCTCTATCCTGAAAGTCAGCACGTGACCAGGGCATGAAGGTGAGCCTAATGGCCACAGAAATGCATCTTTCAAAGTGACATCATCTCACACTGTGCTGTCTCATCCTTATCTGACTGTTTTTGACCCTAAATTAGGCAGCCAGTCTTAACTTAACAGAAATCAAACAACTGGAGTTCATTAGGCCATCACACGAAAGAAAGACTGCTAAAAACGCAAAGTTCCTATTTTCAGATCCTCAAAACCGGAAAAATGTTCTCATGGATAAACATAGTTGATCTAAGATGTTAATATTTTGATTTTAAGTAACAACAGAAAGTTTTACAGAGTCAGGTTTCTCTCATAATAATAAACACAATCAACAAATACAAACTATCTTGTAATCCTTGCTACAGATGTAGGCGCCATTTACTTGAATGATATATCCACTCAGTATGAAAACATGCAGTTGAGAAGGGAAAAATCCATGTGTATATTTACAGAGGGACTCGCAGGGATTGAGTTCAGTGCGACTTTTGTCTTCTGGTTGTAAATATGTGTGGTTAACCACTGGAATCTCTGCTCGGGCTGGGTTACAGTGCTGTATCCACATTGTAATGTCATTTAATCAGCACAGTGACACTCTGCTGCGTCGAGGAGTGAGAACATCAATTAAGAAATATGTGAAGATACTAGTTAGAACAGCTGCATATATATTTTGACACAAAAATGATGTGTATTGTCATGTGACAGTTTGAGATTTCCCGTTCTCTCAGGGCTTTTGGAGTTTATGTGGTTTCATTTATTAAAGTGGGTTTGGAAGGAGCACAGTGGCATGTATTGTTTGAGATTTTCTCAATTCATATGTTCAGTAAAATTAGAGTGAAAGCATGGATTCAAAAGGACACTTAGTGGTGCAAACTGCACAACAAATGCAGTATGTATTGTCCATTTTAGTATGACTCCCTGTAAACCTAAACCTCTCGGCTCCAGTCTAGAAATGTAATGTTTTGTAAAAACGTTTGTTGACCATAAAAGCTATTTATCAGATACATTGAATGTGTCACACTTCATATTTCAAACACATGCTGGTTGTGTGTGAGGGACCACTTTACATGTTTGAAATAGTCTGGTGTTCATTAAACAACTCCCCTGTGGACTTTTTCTTGTGAAGAAAGTTATATATATACATTTATTGTTTCTGCTTATGATGTTATAAACATGCTGGATCTATTTCCTTCCTTATATTAATAAGTTTCTTCTCACATTACTGTCACCTGTAGACCAAGAGAACAATGTGAAACCACTGACAGGAACATGTAACGCGTCATGCTTGTACATCCACACCCCAAAACATTACACAGTGTATCTTTAAAGGTCCAGTGTGTCAGATTTAGGGGCCTCGATTTAAAGAATATGGCAAAATATAATATTCTATTCTAACTATATTTTCACTGTGTATAATCACCTCAGATTCCCGAACCACCACCGTCTAACTGGTAGGAGACCCACGGGCAGAGACAGAACCCTACTGCAAAGACTACATAGTCCATCTGTTTTGGAAACGCCTCACAATCCCCCAGGAGGAGCTGGAATATGTTGCCAGGGAGAGGGACGTCTGGAACAACCTGCTAAACCTGCTGCCACCATTACACAACCCTGGAAGGACATATCCATCTTAAAATAAGAAGTCTTTTATGTCTACAGATGCCCTGGTTACTCTTCTACAGAGCTGCCATGTTGAACCAAATCACCCTCTTTCTACAGTAGCCCAGATTTGCAACTACACCATTAGGTGCCACTAAATGCTACACACTGGACCTTTAAATATGTGTTTTTCAAATATTTTCCCATATGTCAGGACTTACGTGACCCAGTACATGAATATTGCAGATAAATATATCAAATATATATCAAAACCATAGTGCTTAGAAGCATTATATGTAAAATAGGAATTTATTAAAAATAGCTTATGTGTAAAAAAGCTTGGTGTGTTGTGTGTGAGTTTAAGTGTCGGATCAGAGGGGTTAATCTGAGCATGTACATGTTCATCACATGAGGTATGTGGTGTCGGACTGTTCTGTAATGTCAATACATTCAATATATGATTCAAATAGAGTAGTGTGTCTTTCTTCTTTAGTTGGCTTTTGTTTCAGCTGCAGACATTGAAAAGTACTCGATTCCCACTGGATGAATGAATACAAATATACTGAATTTGACAGTTTGTTTATGTCTACATATAATCCACTTGAGAGCTCGTTCTGGAGCTTTCGTACTTGTCCCATGTTAAATTTTTCAAACTGAGGTCATTTAATGACTTGAACAATAAGTTTTCCTGACCTCGAAACATAAATGTAGAGACATTAAACACACTTAAAACTTCACTGTTTTAAAGTTGATTTGAACCCCCCTTTGCCTGCTCCATCAGCATTAAGGAGAATTTTTTAAATGCAGGGTATGTAAACGCAGATAATCACTCTCTCACACACATGTATGTCCATGTATGGCATTTGTTGTTGACAACTGTGTGTTCACGTCTGTCTGATGCTGATTGAAGTAGATGAGTTGAGACTTTTCTTCCAGACAGGATCAGACCTCAGAGGAGCTCAACAAAGTCTCAAGGGATTTAAAACCTCTCTCTCTGTCTCTCTCTCTCTATGTCTCTCACCCTCTGCCTCCCTCCCTCCCTCCCTCTCTGCTCTCTAATCGCTGTGTTGTGGTCGTGAGGCTTTCTCCTCCCTCTCTTCTCCTCTCTGGGCTGTATATAAGTGTGGATGGCTGCCGTGTGTTTCAGACTGGCAGAGGGTATGAATGTAAACCTTTCGGACGTACGGCGTAGAGGGCCACTATGATGCCTGTGGTGATCCCAAAGAAGAGACCCCCCGCTTCTTCCATACTGCTAATAACTGGTCTGTGTGCAGCATCTACAGGTGAGCTGTTAAACTCAAGTACCAAGTTTTCACTATGCTAAACTTATTTTTCATAATTTTTATCAGGCCAAAAAGATCAAGTTTGACTTTTGAGCTTTTGTTTTGCTGTGTATTTTTAAACTGGAGGAGGCGGAAACCCTGAGTGTTACAGCACGGATTGTTTTTGAGTGATGGAGGAAAGGGGAGGAGGGGGGAACGCCTTGTCATGCTAGGAATGTTGGCTGACCCTATACAATACCCTCGCAGTAGAGAAAGTTTCTCAAATTTAGAAATCAGACGCACAGCAGCACATTTTTTTAAGTCTCTGAGTGGTGTTTTTACCCAGCATGCTTTCATCCTGTACTCAAAAGCTGCACATCAGTTGTAATGGAGACATTAAAGGTCCCATTTAGGTGGAGTTTCAGTCATTTAGCAGATGCTCTGACTCACACGACTTGCAGTAAACAGTCAGAAAAGCCGACAACACGGGAGGTCACAGTTTTTGAGAAACGTCAGTGAGAGCAGCTGGATTGAAGTTCATCACAGCCACCTATAAAAAATGTCTTTTCTGTTTATGGGAGCGTGTTGTTTTTACGTCTGTCCACAGAGAGACAGAGGGTTAATGTGTCTGGGGTTAAAGATCAAACGCTGAAGCTGGTGCATTGTGCATTATTGAGCTCTGCAGTTATCTGAAGGATGCTCTGCCCATTCTTACTGAGGGTTTGACTGATACAACCAGAAGAACTTCCAATAATCAGATGTTGTTATAATGATATATTATAATGATATGGTAGAAATAGATTTGAGAGACATCTCAATAATGGTGTAATTTGGAAAACAAGAATTTAAAAAAAAAAATGAAATCCTGCAATGTCATTAATAAGTAAGTAATTTCCCACAGCTGTTAACAAATATGTTCATTGCGCAGCTTTAAATAGCACACCAGAACAATACATCAGCATGGTTAATATCAGCAGCCAAGTTGATGTCAACTATCAACTAGTGGTGGAAGAAGTACTCAGATCCTTTGCTTAAAGGATCAGTATGTATTTCTCCTCCTTCAGTTTTAAAATGTTGGACCCCTGAGGAACATGACCTGTGGCGTCTGTAGATATAAAAGCCTTATTCTAGGTAACAAATCTGATTTTCAGGTGATACTATATACTAAAAAACATAGTTATGAATATTATATTCCATGTCTGTCATTAATTCTTTAAATAGAGTCTTTTAAATATCTTAAATATACTGTTACAAGTCCTGCATTCAGAATTGTATACAAAAAAAGTACTCCAACCTGAGTAGGTCTGCATAGCCTTTCATTTACACTAAGTTAATCATAAGTTGTTTATGTGTTTATTTAAGGAAACAAATATTGAACAATATATCATTGCTGAATTGTTTAACTTTCTTTTTTAGTATTAGCGGTATCCTGAGATTTACTCATCTTAGATGAGAACATTCAAACAAAAATTCTCCAGCTTCTCTAAAAACTTTTCATTTTCTACCTTCCTCCTTGATAGATGCACTGATGTCAATGTCACTCTGTCACATGACTCTACCAACCAACAGGAAAAATAAACAAAAGCAGTCAAGAGACCTGTCATGTAGCTCTGCCTCCCTTTCATTACATTCATCTTGATCAGTTCATTCTTCTGTCTTCCTCTGAAGTCATAGGTTTGTTTTCTGCATCTGACAAATCCACCCCAAACCCAAAGTCACAAATCGCCTTCGTCCTGGCAGAGTGATTTCTGGAGCCTCGGTGCTCACAGGCACTGTGATTAGCTTTGGCTCTGCTGAGTGGAAAGATTTCAGGCTTGGTGGTTCTTGTCCTCCAGCTTTTGTTTTAAGGGTCTTGCGTGAAGAACGTGAATCATAACCACATCCAGTTACCAGGAAGATTGATTAAAATGGTTCTAATTGCTCTGGTTAGCGTGCAACTACCAGTTTTGTGCGATCATGGACAAATTAGAGTCCAGTTTGGAGGATTTTAAAACAACATTATGTCAGATTTGGAATTTGTTACGATATGGTGCCACCAGTTTCAAGAAGAAGCATGAAGTCCAGCACAGCGTCTGTTTTTCAGCCTTTCAGTTCATAAAGCTCTTAACAACGACTAAAGGTTTCGTTCAGTTCAGTTCAGATTTACTCTTGTCCAGCAGCATCTTACTCTATCACTCTCACCTTTTCTCTTAGCTTCTTCCATCAACATCCTCTTTAGTCTTTTCACCTTCATTAAGTCCATAGAAGCTGCTGAGCCCGGTGACACTGTGTGCTTGTCCAGCTCTGACCTGAAAACTTCTCCTCCTGGTGATGCAAATCTCATGTGCTACAATCAGCCACACTGCTCAGGACCAGGTACTCTGAGCATCCTCTGAGTATGCGGAGCTAACTAGTGAACAGAGGCATTTCTAGGCAGATCCTATTGGTGACCCTCTGACCTTTCAAAAGCTAGGCTAAGAATATGATAAAATTACTGCTTTCCTGGATCCTTGTTTTCACAGGACTAGCATTACCAGGAGATAAGTAAAGGCTGCAACTTACTCAACTTTACTTTCACTTTGTTCACTTTGTCCTTCAGATATGATGTCATGGTTTTGCGTAACATAACCTACCACATAATAACTGTTGAGCATGTTCAGAGACGGAAAAAAGTTTCTTAATGCAGGCTGCCATGCATGCGATCCATGTCATCATCTTTTGAGATACTGCTCTTGGGACAGATTTGAGCTCTTTCTGTAAATGGGGCTCCATGCTGAATAGTGTCATGAGCCTGAATTTGCATCCAAATTGCTGTCAAAACCTTCTTTTATAATGCAAATACACCGTGTGCACTATGACATTTAACTGATGTAAATCTTTTTTTTTAAGAGTTTTATTTTGTATGTGTAACAGGCTTTGCACTTAAATATTATTTATTGTGTTACGCAGTGCTTTAACAATTTGTTTGCTAAATTATCTTCATGTTTTGGGACTGTTGATCAGACAAAACGTGACATTTGAAAAAATGAAACTGAATATTAATCTATAGATTATTCAATAACAGAAAGAGTTGGTTATTAGTTGTGGCCCCAGGTTTTTTGTCCTAAATGTGCAATGTGAGTGTTCGTGGTAGTGTTCATACAGCAGATTTCAACACTACTGAGCATTTGCCAAATCATACCTTCATTTTCAGGTTGGTTTACCATCCCCCAGGAAACCTTTCCAGTTAATTTCTATAGAGATCAAGTTGCAGGAATTGAACAACATGCAGGTGTCTATTTATGATTCATAGACATTCTTCAATTACTGGACAGCAGAATGAAATGTTCAGTGCTTGCCTGGTGTTTAAAAACAGTCAGAGTCAGACTCAGAGTGAGTAGTAATGTGACTTGGTGACTTCAGGTTGGTCTTGGAACATATTTACGTGACAGATGGCATACGTGAGGGAATCTGTTAATCTGGCTCCTGCCTCTCAGCCCTCCATCAGGGGTTCGGCTTGATTCCCAAATATAAAACCGAGGCTTCTCCCTCTCCTGTCATCTCTGAATGTGCTCAGTGGTCTCATCTTTCCATCTCTCTCTCTCTCTCTTAGAAATACCTCCAAACTCAGCTTCATTTACTGCTCAGTTCAAAATGTTTCCTTTCTGCATGACATTGATTCGTGTTCCTGGAGTAACTGGTGTGAAAGGAGCTCCTGGGGTTCCTGAAGTTGTTGAGATTGTACAGTAGCAAACTGAGCACTAAACCAAAGATAAAAGTTGGCTTTCCTTCAGTCCTTGCGTGAAAACAAAGATAAGAGATCATGAACTGATTTGTTATCAGCTGTACAGAGTAGCACAACTGCGAAGCCATGTGCCCACATTTCTGCCTTACAGCTTCCTCTTCACCCTATCCCTTTGTCTTCTGGTTCAAAGGCACTGCTGAGAGGCTGAAGACTTCAGACACTGGCAACTGTGACTCAAATTTACCCCAATTTTCCAATAGAGACACTGAAAATTAGGAAGTCTCTTTCTTGTTTTGGTTGAATGAGTGGAGCCACTCTGCAAGAACCACAGACATCAACAAACTCTTATCTTAATCGATGCCAGACCAGCCCGCGGCTCCAAGCTCCTCCGAATAAATAATTCACTTTGACACAAAGCCAAAGTTTAAACATGAACTGCAATATATTTAATCTGAGGCAGCTACCACCGTCTTTTATAGTGATAAGAACCATTGACTGGTGCACATGAAGGCTCCCAGGTGGACCCAGACTGTTTTGGAGATATGACAATCAAATGAAGTGAGGCTTCTCAGACCATTCATAGGCTTATTTTGAATCCCCACCAGAAAGTCTGTCCTCACCTGAAACTCACACCACACTTTGATGACCTTTCAATTTGTCACTGACACACAGCTGCATTTTTCTGACATCCTTCTTATACACTGCTATTTTAATCATGCTATCAGCTATCTATGCAGGCCTCCTAATGACGCAACAACTCTGGACATTAAAACTTTGAATGCCTCTGTATTAATGAAAGCTGTAGCATATGTTCTGTGAACAGACATCCATGAGATATTAAACTGAAAAATGCAGCTGAAGTGCAGCTGCATAGATGGCCACATGACACTGGCACTGACAAGCAAGATCAGAAAAAACGGCATATACCACTAATAAAGTGTGAAACAACACATTGCTGATATGAAGTCAGTTGGAAACATCCCTTGCAGAAACATGCAGTCACTTATTTCAAGATCTTTCCAATGCGTGTTTGACAATAATTGAACCAAAAATATACAGATAATATTCCATGTTTACTAACTTTACTTAGCTTTGCATATTGAGAGGTACATATCTGTGAACACGGATCCATGATGGTATCCACAGAGGATAGGGATCTCATTCCTTGAGGTTAACCAACCAGGATCAACTTTGAACAATGCTCAGAGACTCCAAGTTTCGACAAAAATCCTACAAAGAAAAAAAAACCCACATCAAAAACATTCCTATCATCAAATCCAGTCTGCATAGAAGTGGTTTCTGCTTGAACTAGAGCCATTATCCAGCCATACATTCATCCATTTACTGTAGTGCTTTAGTACAGTTGGCTTTGAAAAATGATCTGTTTTCACGAAGTGCAAATTATTTCCAAACCTAGAGTGAAAAACTGGCAGGAACACAAAAAAGGGATAGACTTTAATTCCAAACCGACATAACCGAGATAGGAAAAAAAGAACAAAATGAATATGCTTCATAGGACTACTGAAGAATATTACTACTAAATATCTTGTTTAAATGATATTGAGACATGAAACAATAAAAAATAGATCTAAGGTTCATCAGCATTGTTGTACATATCATAAACAATGAATCACTAAAGAATCATTGTGTTTTGTAGGTGTGCAGGTCCTCTCCCATGGAGTCTGCTATGTTTCTACAGTAACCCAGAATGGACAAACTAACAGGTCTTAATAGGGTCTTTGATGTTTTTTTCATTGTTTTATGGCCATCATAGTTTCTTCTTCATGCTTAAAAGAGCAGTATGAGGTGAGGGGTATTAAACTGGTTGCAATACACAACTTCACTGGTAGATGATCTGGGTAGGGAGCGTGTTTCATCTTCAAGGTGTGAATTTGATTAGGTTGTTCCTGAAAAAAGAGCACTGCTCTCAGTGAAACTCACCTGCATAAATAAAGTTAAAAAATAAATGATACAAAATCTTTAAGTTGTGATGATGTTGTTGTTAGGCTAAGCAAAACAACCTTGTTACCTTTTGAAAATGGTTAATGTCCAATGACATGCTAATGCTTTAGCACAGACAATACTAAGAGAGTGGCCTCTAATGCTTCAGCATACATTTTGTTGTATGCGTACTTACTGAGATGACAGAAGGCTTCAAGAAACCTTCAAGAAAGTCAACCAGTGAGGTCAAAACCGATACTAGATATTAGCACATGGCTCTTAGACTTCCAACATATGATTGGTCTGATTGGTGTTTGCTCTCTGAATGGATGTTTGGCTCAATTGGCTTTATATGGGACGTAGAGACACAGCAAGCGCTGAGACATTTGGCAGTGAGGCCTGTCATTATGGTCTGAGGCTTCAGCTCTGGTTGGAGGGCGACTAGATGTGGACAGGAAAGCAGTAGGAGTCTGTCCTGTTGAAATTCTTGCTCCAATCCCTGGGTGTCACTTGACTTCCTCTCCATGACCTATGTCCTTCAAGTGCTATGGAAATGACTGTTGTTGTCTCTGAGGACAACAACAGTCAAGAGATATAAATGAAGTGCCCCAAAGCTCTATTGGTTGACTATGAAATGTTCAGTATCTGATCATTTGATCAGTAGTTTTTATTATTATTATATTTTTCAATCCATCTATCTATTCCAGTGTAGACCAGTGTATCCCTGACCTCTCTGCAAAGTTTTGGGATCTCCATGGAATTTTAAATAAAATTTAAACAGCAGGAAAATAAATTTAATTTTTTACAATTAGGTTGTGCATCACGTCAGTGTCCTAAATACGGCAGATGTTTTCATAGACTTGAACATGGAAAAACTATTGGTTCACCAAATCACAAAAGCAAAAGCAAACACTAAAGCTTTCATGATCTGCTATTGTGCTGTAACTCAAAGACTTAAACACTCACAAACAGAGAGAATAGTTAAACAGATGTTTATTTATGTGGCAGATGCTGTGGATGACCAGTTTGGGGTAAATTCAGAGGAACTGTTGAGCTCATCCAGCTGAGATTTACATAAACCCATTGAATGGTGAGAATATAAAAATAACCAAAAGGTCAAATTAAGTTGAAGAGACTTCAACTAAAATACTTCATACTGTCATTAAAGGCTTTGGTTTAGTGTCTCTGCAGGAGACATGACGCCAGAGGTTGGGTCCAAGCTTGTTATAGTTAACTAAAACTGAACTAAATATGAAAAATGGATAGGAAAACATTTTAGTTAACTGAAATAAAACAGACTGAAATGTTAGAAAAAACATATACAGGAAATGTCTTTAGTTTTGTCAGTTTGGTCAAATTTGTCAACACAACAAGCATGAGGAAACACTGGTGCATGTTTGTTGAGACTGGGAAGTGTGCATGACAGTGAGTCAATTGACTTCACAAAGTGTTTTTTTCTTCTTTTTGTATTACCTATTCTGAACATCTTAAATATTTTCTTTGACAGATGTATGTTGTAATTAAAAGAAATTCAAACTAATGCTGAAACCAATAAAAACATAGTCAAAATAAAAACTAATGAAAGATACAAAACTATAATGTAGGAATGTTTGTCTAGGCCCAGCGTTGAGCCACTTAGTATATGTCCAACATCCCTGGAGTTGACTTGCAAATTGAATTAATGGCACTGTTAGACAATGCATTGTAGATTTAGATTATGTTTCATGGTAATTTGCCTGTTGGTCAATATGTGTGGAAAAACTGAAGATGAGTTGATGTATGTATGTAACATTGTGCAACAAACGCTACCCATAGTTCAATAGATGACAGACTGGCAGAAAGAGAAGCTACAGAATTAGGGTCAATGTTGTTGGAAGTTGGAAAAAAAAAATCAATATTTCTGTTTTTTCTCTTGCCATCTTCCCTATGTATCTCTCTCTCTGCAGGATGATTGACAGCTGCTCCTTCTGAACCCCAGGATGCCTGTAGTGCCAGCGGGCGGGACATCCTCCTCCCACCACGTCGTACCTGTTGCCCTTATCTGCTCCTGGCTGTTCCTTCTCTTCCATGAAGCTTTTGGTCAGAAACCTGCCAAGCTGCCCTTGATTGGCCGGAAGCCCTTCATAGCTGCCTGGAATGCCCCACTGGACATGTGCATCATCAAGTACAACATCACCACCAATGTTGACCGCCTCTTCCACATCCATGGGAGCCCGCGTGCTGATTGGACAGGCCAGAACGTTACCATATTCTATGCCAACCGGTTAGGCTACTACCCCCACTACACAGCACAGGGCATAGCTGTGCATGGTGGCCTGCCGCAAAACTGCAGCCTGGACTTGCATCTGTTCAAGGCCTACCAGGACATCAATCACTTCATCCCTGCAGAGGACTTCCGTGGCCTGGCCGTCATTGATTGGGAGTTTTGGCGGCCTCAGTGGAGCCGTAACTGGCACAAGAAAGACATCTACCGGCAGAAGTCAAGGGAGCTGACTGCCAAGGCATACGTTAACGTGACGGAGGCCCAGGTGGAGGAGCTGGCACGGCGTCGGTTTGAAAAAAGTGCCAAGGCATTCATGCAGAGGACTATCCAGCTAGGGATACGTCTACGCCCCAATACCCTCTGGGGTTTCTACCTCTACCCTGACTGCCACAACTACAACCTTCATGAGCAGAACTACACAGGCTTCTGCCCCCTGCTGGAGAGGATGAGGAACGATGAGCTGCTATGGCTGTGGAACAGCAGCACAGCGCTGTTCCCCTCTGTGGCGATCAGGAAAACTCACACCAATAGCATCAGCAACCTGCACTTCTCTCAGCACAGAATCCGAGAGTCGCTCCGTGTTGCCTCACTCACCTCCAAAGAGTATGACCTCCCCACCTATGTGTACATGAGACTGGGCTACCGAGATGAGGCCCTGACTTTCCTCACAGCAGTAAGAACAAAGTTTATCACAATAATGAAGTTGTTTTACCGTCAATTCAGTATTAGGCACATCATTTACATATTCAGCTCTGGCTGGACAGTTATTTTCTTCCATCACCACTATACTGATGCACAATAAAGTTAATTTCCAGAGCAATGTGTTCCCACTAACCTTTACCAAGTAGCTTAAGGGGCCCAAACCATTGATACGACAGATCAGAAAACACTGGACTGTTATTGTAAAGGCCATATAAGTTGTTTTAAAAGACACTGACAAGCAAGTTCCCAAATAGCAGATAACCACATTAAAGCACATATAGTTCAATATTGTCAGTGTCTTAAAATCTCTTAAAACTCTGACATAAGTTGTAACTAACTTGTAGAGAATCATGCAGCCCCACCTAGAAGTTTTGTTAGTACCTCCAAGTCTAATATTACTGCTGTGCTAATTATGGGTAATTTGCATCATAACTCAAACTAAATTCATCAGTTTGTTACAGTATTAACAATATATGCATCTATTTACCTTCTGCAGATAGAGAAATGTCAGAAGATGTGACACTATGTTCACTTATGGACTTATTAGGCTGGTGAAAGAGTTTATGTTAATTACTTTAGTACTTTATCAGCTTAGTATCTTATAAATTCAGCTCAGAGATCAATAATATCTTATTTTAACCTATAAAAATACATCATAACTTATTTTGTATTTTTAATCTGAATCTGCAAATAACTAGAGTTATTAAATTAATGTAGTGGAGTAAAAAGTACAATACTAGTCTAGTGGAAATAAAAAAAAGAAATGTGCTCTATAGTATCAAGCTAATCCAATTTATACAATTAAAAATGTTTATCACCACAACTACTCTGTGACAAAGATGTAATTTTCTTCTCAACACTGTTTAAAGTGACTGCAGAGTTTTCTTTCTGAATTTATTGACTACTGCCATCTAGTGGAGGTCCACTGCTGGACTGCAGGTTTATTGAGGAGTTTTAGAAATAACGTTGTAAAGAATTTCTGTCACTTTTACATTTACAAGGAAGACATACAGTTACGTATATGCATACATATGTTTATATACACACAATAAATATGTACAAAATGTACAATGTCAGTATAATAGACGAGAGGAGTTTTTGTACAGATTTTATGTCTTTGCAAATTAATCGCATTTAATAAAAATGCTGATTATGTACTGTAAGCTGTAATGGAAGGGTGATTGAGCCATTCTCAAATAGGGTGTCATTTTTTGTTTTGTTTGATAGTTTAACTTGAGAGCTTTTTGGGTGATTAAAATCCTGTTATGCTTCTACTTGTGACCTGTAAATACCCCATATGTTCCTGTAAGATTTGGACACATTGAATGTTCACTGGGCCTGGTGTTGTTGAAATAATGTGTGTTAGATGATTTTATATGCGTATTAATGACTGAGACAGACTATGTGGTATGATGTCTGTACCTGTGTGTTTTCCTACAGAAAGACTTGATCCACACCATCGGCGAGAGTGCTGCTCTGGGAGCTGCAGGATTCGTCATCTGGGGAGACCTGAACCTGACCTCATCCAGGGTGGGTGTCATATGTGTTACTGTGGAAGAAGATCTGCTGTCAAACTTACTTTTGTTCTAATTCATGCCATTGAGACAGATGAACTCTGATGTCTGTGAACGTTCATGTGAAAAACACTCTTTTCTCAAGCTTCTTCATTTGTTTTGGCTCCAAACAAACCACAGCTTTAAATATAGTCACACAATGAAAAGCTGACATCATGTGGTCGTTCTGTGTTGTGAAACCACTCTGAAATTTTGAAATCTATAATGCACATGTTTCTACAGGCTGCAGTGATCATGTCTGCATGGAAATAAGTTCCAAACAGGATCCAATGATCATCACCACCAAAATCTCAGGGGGTGTCATTTTTAGGAATGTGCAATCTTTTTTGTAAAAATCAGTTATAGACTGATTGATTTTAAAAGACTTAAAGTCCAGTAGGACCTCTGCCACCCCTCAATCCTCTGATGTCCACACTGTGAATGGAGTTTAAACACCTCAGGGGTCTTTGGCTGAAAACACATCTTTTCAAGCAGCATGCTGTGGAGGGAGTGGGAGACATTGTTTAGGATGCTAACCTCTTCCAACCACTAATCAGGCTTTTCCAAACTAACTTGTTTAGCTTGCATCTCTTGCCCTCACACCCTGTCCCTAGCATACAGCTGAGAGAACATCTGCAGCATCTTGTTGTACACACTGGATCATCTCAAGCTTTGTTGGGAGCAGTAGTAGTTCTTTGGCCCTTCTTATGGAGGGCCTATGTGTTTCCATCCCTCTATAGCCTGTCATCCAGGCGAACTCCAAGTTAGTTGTAGGAGTGAACCACCAAGATATCTTAGACCAGAAGATGCATGGGTCATGGGAAG
Organism: Larimichthys crocea; assembly: GCF_000972845.2. NCBI lineage: Eukaryota > Metazoa > Chordata > Actinopteri > Sciaenidae > Larimichthys > Larimichthys crocea. The sequence goes on from NC_040031.1 coordinate 1,618,691, forward strand.
CTTAGTCCTGTGGAACCTTGTCCACCATAACTCTTAAAACCTGCTCTATCAGCTCAGTTTGGACAATCTTAGTAAACTGCCAAACCTGATGTCAAATACTAACTTTTATCTGGTGCACTTTTCTTTTGCCCACTACAAGGCAGACAAAAAAAGCTGACTAAATTTGTCTGTCTGCAAATAACTAGAGTTATTAAATTAATGTAGTTGAGTAAAAAGTACAATACTAGTCTAGTGGAAATAAAAACTTTTTTTTTAAAGAAACAGAAAATGGAAATAACAACTAATGTTTGTCGCTGATTAGTACCAGATGGGTTTATCAGAGCTTTTCTGATGAAAACAAAACTGTCTGCTGGCACTAAATCAGATGTTTAATGTGCTGTAAAGGTAAAAGAGGTTAAAAACAGAGCTAAAAGAGGAGGATGTTGGACTTCCGTTTATCAGGTGGACAGAAACATGACTCCATGATCATATTGGACTGCTGTATGTGGAAGTAGACAGCTGTTTGTGAACACAATATGTCCAATTTTGTGTTTACAGCATGTTCTGCTGCCTCCAGGTGGCCAAAAGATTTTAATTAATAAACTTAACATAAGGCAGTCCAACTCTAAACAGTAGTCATTACTGTTTTGTAATCTGGCAACTCTAAAGATTCATAAGATCATTTCAGAATCATTTGTTTCCACAGGACAACTGTACCAAGGTGAAATCCTTCCTGAAACACCGCCTGGGTCAGTACATCACCAATGTGACGCGAGCTGCCGAGGTCTGTAGCGACTTTCTGTGTCAGGGCAATGGCCGCTGTGTCCGCCGGGACCCCCTTGCCCGCCATTACCTCCACCTGAGCAGCAACAGTTACAGCATAAAGCGCTCCCCTGATGGAGACTTTGCCGTCACTGGGTGGCACTCCCAGCACGAGCTGCAGCTTTTGACTGAGAGGTTTCGCTGTCACTGTTACGAAGGCCATGTGGGTGAGAGCTGTGACAGCATCAACAAAGTGAGGGAGGACGACGGGCCATGGAGGGAGAAGGAGGAGGAGGACGAGCAGGAGAGACGGAGGACGGAGTGGGAAGACGAGCAGGGTGAACGGTGGGAAGGAGGGGAGAGTGTGGCCCCGATGAACAGTTACAGCATTAACCTCATGTTGTTGATGCTCCTGTTGAACTTATCATTCATAAAAACGGTTGTATGATGCATGATGACAGAAGCAGGTGTTATTTTTCAATGTAGCTGAGTACAGATGTTACTTTTCAACACACAGACAGTATGATGTTTTTGATAAGGTGGAGACAAACTGGTCTTTGGTTGGAATTGAACCCAAGACATTATGGTTTCGCCCTCGTTTAAAGGTTTCTCTAATGTTGCTATTATCAGTGAAGGAACCGTTCTTATTTTGGCTCTGAATCACTGCCCACATTTCAGATCAATGATTCAAATAGGTCTGGTGTTGTTGTCAACATGAACACATTTCTACTTGACAGTTAACAGTTAACTGCTCCAACAACTTCTACTTTAGCTTCAATAAAGGCAGCTAACATGAGCACAAATGTCAGAATGAACAATAAAGCGATCAAGTGATCATCGTATAGTCTTTAAAAGTGATTCTTCAAACTGCTCATTGACGACTGTGCTCACACTGAAAGTGAAGCGAATTTTTGTCTCGCTTTGCTTGCAGGGTCATTTGTGTTTACTTGCATTAAGCATTAACCCTTAATCTGGTTTACTACAACCGTGTGTGATTTCATTGACAGATAAACAGATGAAAAGGATACAGATATAACTACATGATGATAGTGATTTGTAAAAAGTTCAAATTTCTATTCGGCAGGACATTTCATACAAAACCACAAATGTCAACTTCATTGGCACGCTACAAGAAATTTGAGGGGATCAACAGTATGGTTCATCTTCTGGGAACCACGAATGTCTGTAGAAAATGTAATGGACATCCATTAGAGGAACATACAGTGAGCTGATCAACACACTGATCATACATATGAACAGACGTGAAGTCACTGCTAAAGAGAGAGAAACATTTTCATTTTCAATATCGAATGAAAACAAAGCATCTCAGAGACAGCTGCTGTGTTGAAAAGTAACACATTTGTAAAAACACTTCTTTTAAAAAAGGAGTGTGATGGCACTTTATATGCCACAGAGGCTTGACTTGTTGACAGATGAAGGTTTGGTTAATACAGTTCAACCAGGTACCACTATATTTGACTTCTGCAACAATCTGCGCTGTCAACAACTACATCATGAGTCATCTTTAGGATAGACTGAGTCATCTTTAGTTCACCAGTCACTGCCGAGTGGAGGATTGGATTAGAGGTTCTTACAGTTCAGTAGGAAGGAAAAGAGGAAAATGAAAGTGGGCGGTCCACTAGTTTGTGGGAAAACACAGCCAGACCATTCAATGGAAACCAAAGGGTGCTAGTATTACTACACAGCCATATGTAGGAAAATAATCACTAATATCTGACACATGGTCAGTGTTTTTTTTTTGCTGTTAGTTTCTTTCTAATGGCATGAAGCTTGTTTGTTTCTCAACAATAAGCTGTTATTTTACTTGACATTATACATGAAGTGTTTTTTGTACTGTTACACTTACATTATACTCTTAAAGTACAGCTTGCCAGGAAACGCCTCATATTTGAGCCTGTTGGGACGTGACATGCACATGTTGTAAGTTCTGTTTTTATTATGTATCTGTATCTTTTCTCGATGAATTTAAGTATAGAGGATCAGGTTTGTTTTTTCAGTGATTATGTAGACGATGTCACTATTTCAGTTCACACTTCCAATAAAATGGGTTTAGTTTTTGATGAAGTTACTTTAGGTATGATGAAACACTGAACAGGATGTAAAAGATGGCACATACTCTACCTTGAATGCATGACTTAGCGCTTAACACTACAAAGTTAAACCAAAGCCGAAATGTAGATTTGTCTGGAAGCAGAAAGCTGACTTAAGACTGAACGCAGGTTAAAGATCTTTGAACCTGATCATTTGTACCTCATGTGAAAAGAACCTGATGTAAACCCAAGCCCGGTTTTACCAGTTTGTTGATGCCTCCAATTAGTTCAAAATTCTTGGCCTGTCTCTTTTTCTGTCTTTGATCTATTTCACTCTTAATCCTGCAGAGCAAGTAGAACAGCTCCAACCTACGTTAGAAGACGAAGTTTGCTCAATTGTCATAAATCTATACATTTAATTCTATACATTTAATCTATAACATTTATTTATCTGCTCAATTTTATGACTTACTTGATGCTGCTGACCACATCAGAATGTAAACTGTAACAAAATTCCTTTCCTAACCTGGTATCCCTGTCCACTACCTTTTAGTGACAAAAGTTTAACCATAGAAGCATCAGAGCAGAAAAGCTATATGAACCATTTGTAATCATTTTGTAGGTGATGACTAACAATTTTGTCCTGTCCATAGGGACATAAGATAATTTCAGTCATTTTTGAAGGCAAAGACAAATGACATCTTTTAGTTTGGAGGATTTGTTGACTTCAGGATAAGCATGAAGTACAAATGTCTTCCACATCTCTCTTTACAAAGACTTTGTGAACTCTGAACATTCACTTTGAACATGTTTCTCACTTCAGACAAAGGGCTCTATTACTTTTACTAAAAGGCCTCCAGTGAAAATGACAGTTAACTCATGGCAAACGGTCAGGTTCGTAATTCGTTGACCGTTGACTGTCCAATCGACATTTATTACAGACTAGAGCACTTTAAGTCAAAACATGTTCAGACCTGGTTTGGGTCAGGTCATCGCAAAGATGGTCTAAAGGTTGAGTTTCAGTAACTTTCTGGTTTTTAAGCTAAACAAGGAGCGTCTGTTACAAGTCTCTGCAACATTGCTCCTGGTTTAAACTGAATGAGTACTTTCTCTGCAACATTGCTCCTGGTTTAAACTGAATGAGTACTTTCATCTTAAACAAGCTTTCAGGTGAAGTTGAGGTATGAAGAGTTTCACTTTACTCATCATGATGCAGTTACTGTTTACTGCACTTACTGTGTTTTTCTTTAAGATTGTAAACCAAATATGCAACAAGGAATATGCAATATATGAAAAATGTTATTTGAATGTAAAAGCACTGCAAATAAAGAGTTTTCTTCAGTACACATGTGTTTCTCCTTTTCTGTGCACATAAAAAAAAGAGGATGGCAGCCATGTTCGATAATCAGAAAGACTTCCACTTTGTGCAGCATGTACCACATATGATGAGTATCGCAGCCTTGCAATGATATTATGGTATATCTTAAGGTATCTTTTTTATCTAGGAACAAAAAAATAATAATAACTTCAAATCTCAAAAGCACTCACTTTGTCACATAGATAGCAACCAGCTGGTTTCTGTAGAAACACTGAGGACTGAAAAGAGGAATAAGTGTAGGCGAGGACACTACATTTTCTGCTGTCTCACAGACGATGACAAAAATATCACACAGTCAAAAACATGAGTGTGTTCCATGTCATGAAAACAAGTCAAATGCAGATATAGGTTGACAGTACAGTCACTCATCACATAACTTGTTCACATGCAAATAATCACACACTGATAGTAATCATTTGATAAATGACAGGGAAGGGAGGTTATCTGATTAAGTTTTGAATATTCCTGGGAAAAAATAAGAGTGCTTTAAAGATATTTGCCTTTAAAACTCAGAATAAAGGTATTACAGGGTGATGTGAATAAAGCAGCAGGGGGACTCAAATGCACACGGTCAAAGCAAATTCAAGCGATATAATGATAGGCAAATCAAGCCCAGGTATGGGTGACAGGTGGTTGAAAGCACAAAACACAATGCAAGACAGCGACATAACTGGGACAAAGGACAAAGGCCAGTTAACAGACTTTCCACTGTAGACATTTTGACTGGACATAGCAGGACAAGCACAGCTATAACCAATAACATTAGCAATGGCTCTGTTCTATCAAGTAAGTGGCCCAGTGAGCCATGTCAGTGAGTGAACATGCGCAATACCAAAGCCCTGGAACCGGTTCATCCAAATGTAAGGCTGCCACCATTAATAGTATTACTCCACCTATACTTTTCCTGCTTTGTGGATCAAAATGTCTGCTCTAAAAACAGTCTGTTGCAGAGCAGATGATAGACGTGGAAATTTTTTTGAGTAGGGGAGTCAGGTTATTTGGAAACAAAAACATGATAATCCATTTATGAGTCACTCATGTAACAACATCATTTTCTCAAGGCTTGGGCAACACTGATGGGAAGTTATGTCCATGCCGGGTCTTACATCCAAACACACGAATTCCTTGTCCATATATGGACACTGTAGACCACATCAGGACATCAGTCACACAATTACATAAAAGGCAGCAGGTGCAACAGGCATCCATCTATCCATCTATCCATCCATCCATCCATCCATCCATCCATCCATCCATCCATCCATCCATCCACATTTACATTTCTTCATTTTTATTTCTTTTGCTTTATAGTTGTTCAATCGATCAAATGTGTCTTTCCCCATCGTAATTACTCCAACTGACTTCGATCTAGAAACCCCAAACTAAACAGTCCTCCCAGCTTCCTGTTGGTGTTGTTAAACCTGACTGTTCCATATCCTGTGCTGTATGTGAATATTGATTGCACCAATAATCTAATGTTTTCCTTTCTGCTGTGTCAAATTGAACCTCAACTCTTTCAACAACTGATGAATGTGAAGTCAGATAACGATCAATCAGAGCGACAAAACTGTTTCCTCTAATAAATGAAGCAGCAAAAAACAGACACGTAGAAAAGTGTCTGTCTGTCTGTCTGTGTGAACAGTCATTCACAGGTCACTGAGGAGAGAAGCGGGTAGGAACAAAAAATATCTTTATTCCATAAAAATATGAAAATACTGCAAAATTAAAATGTATATTAAATATATTTCGCTTATTGTATCTGGCGGAATCAGCCATCTAAACATCTGGAGCGTTTGTCCTCAGCTTTAGAGTTTTTGAACAAATGACAAGTAACAAATGAGTTAGCTGTCAGATAAATATTGTGTGAAGTTCCCATTAATAACAGCTGATTTATGATCTGCATTTTGATTAGCTCAGGTGAAAACCTCGTCCTTACAAAAGAAATTGACACCCTATGATTAGTTGATATCATTTTTTTTCAAAATAGTTTTTATTTGGTGACATAAAGTTCCCAACCTCACACAGAAAGCTTTTATATTCTCATCTAGTTTTATTTATTAGTAACCAGGAGGATTCTAGGGATAAATTACTGGTTTACAAGAGGGCAGTTATCACAGTCATGAAAAATCACACTAAATTTCATGTGTATTTGTTAGAGCAAAACACATTTGTGCACACACACAAATCAAAAAAAGATTGAAGGGTTATGTTTGTTATGTTTTTTAAAACATAAGGGGGGGTAAGATGCTGAGCCATATTTTATGCTACAATTCGCACATTCATTACATTCCTCAAACTGATATTGTAAAGATTCAGTTATATTAGAAATTAGATTAGATTAGAGATAAAAATGTTATACAACAGTCTCCTTGGACCTTGATATGAAAGACATGGAGTGGATAGTTTGAGAGTGTTGGAGATTGATTTGGGACTGAGACTCTTTCCTAATTTTGTCCAGAGCCATCATGATGGACTTCCTGTCCTGCCTCGCCTTCTGTATTATCGGATCTATCAATGCCATCAATCCAGTGCCACCAACTGAGCCACCACTGATCCAAGACCACCCCTTTGTTGTTATATGGAATGCCCCTATCACCCACTGTCAACAACTTGAAATCCCATTGGACTTCGCTGCCTTCAAGGCAGTAAGCACACCCGCTGCGGTGCCTGATCAGTTCGTCACTATGTTCTACGAGAACCGCCTTGGCCTCTACCCTAAGTTTGACAATGATACACACAATGGTGGAGTCCCGCAAAATGGGAACCTAAGAGGTCATCTGTCCAAGGCCCGTAGTCAGATTCATTACTACATCTCCCAGAAGTCCTCTCATGGGCTGGCTGTCATTGACTGGGAGTCCTGGCGCCCCCTATGGGACCAGAACTGGGGATCAAAGCGTATTTATCAAAAATTGTCCATCAGTCAGGCCCGGCAGATCGCTCCATCATCAAATATTATATCCCAACTGGCAAAACAACAGTTCCAAGAGGCTGGGTGGCGCTTCATGGAGAAGACCATTCACCTCGGCATCAGCCAGCGTCCAAACCGCCGCTGGGGCTTCTACCTCTTCCCTGACTGCTTCAACTATGGGTGGGAGAAGCCTGACTACACAGGGGAGTGCTCCATGAAGACCCAAAACCAGAATGACGAGATGATGTGGCTGTGGGAGTGCAGCACTGCCCTCTTCCCCTCCATTTACCTCCCCAAAAGTCTGATGAACTCCCCCAAGACTAAGCTCTTTGTCCGCAACCGTGTTCAGGAAGCACTGAGGGTAGCCACACTGCCGAAACATCCATACACAATGCCAATCTATGTCTTCTCCAGGCCACTCTACCGTGGCCAGACCGAGACGTTCGAGAGCAAGGTTAGCCAGTTTGACTATTTAAAATTAGCTGAAGTTCCTTATTCACTATTCACTAGAACAGAATAATACAGAATAACATTTTCTTCTCTGGTAGTGGCTGTTGGGAGAAGTTAATGCTTGTTGTGTTCAATGTTGGACTCTTTACTCAAAATCATTTCATCTTTACATGTTACTCTTTTCAAAAGTAATGTTATTACTTTCTGCCAACAGGAACCGTCCCACTGCACCACACAACATTGGTGATTTTGTTGACTTTGTTGACTTTGCATATGTGTCATGCCCAGTAAGTGCAGTTATGGCTTCAAAGCAGCATTATAGTTCTGCAGGGTATAAATCCATAAAAGTTACAGACGGCATGAAAAACACAACTGGCTCAAACTGATGACAAGACACCATCTTTTAAATGACTTCTGTTCTTCTTCTGCAAATATTTTTTTTCTGTGGTCTTTGGTTGCCTGTAACCAGTATTCTGCCAAGGATCTATATGAAAGATGGACAGTGAATCGTAGAAACATTTCTCTTTTCACAACCACGGCCACAAGCTTCATTAGTTCTTTGTCGCTTGTAGCTCGCTGTGATTAAAATCAAGGTTTGGTTGTCTACAGCAATCTACATCATACATTTTTGGTGTTGGGAGTTGTGTGAGGTCATGTTTTCTGTAGTGGAAAGACTATTAGTAACATTACCACTACCTGCAGAGCAGCTGTGTTTTTATCTTCCAAGCTATCTTGCTGCTTGGTGTCGGGCATGTGTGAGGATTACAAAAACCAGGATGGGATTGTTAGATTTCAAATCAGCAGATGAAATATATAATTTTAAGATTTCTGCATGAACAAACCTTTACAGCTTCAAACATCTCATCCACACTTTTTGGTGTCTATTGGTTGCTATTTTTAATATGATAATAGGTAACTATATGGTCCCATTCTTTACTCCATTACAACACATATTGGCTTGGTTGTTATTTAACCAGGGAAACCACTATTGATGAGCACAACGACAGAACTACAATATTACGAAATGCTGTAAATTCAGAGGTCCAGCTCAGGTGTTATTGTTGTTTCTTGCAATCTTACATGTTGGCAGCTGACTCTTGAATCCAAGATACTATTTAGTATTTCAGTGCATTTTTTTAGACTGAAACAATTAAGTCTAAAAAACATAGAAATATTTTCTAAAAAATAATTTTTAGGAGTATTTTTCTTAAGACAGTGTCAAATCTCCTGTGTTGGTTCATCCTCTTTTAGATGGACCTGGAGAACACTGTTGGAGAGTCTGCAGCTCTGGGAGCTTCAGGGGTCATAATGTGGGGAGCAACCAACGACTACAAGAGCAAGGTAACCACAGTCCTCTGAAGCACACTCACTGGTTGTTTTTATTTTTTTGTGATTCATATAAAAAGTGTCAGTAATCATTCATACTTTTCATACTGACATATTGTATGTGTAAGACTTTTCCCAGGTCTGAAAATGGGAACCCCGTTGACCAGGCCTTTATCTGCCTTATTTACTCTTTTAGGAGGAACTGACAGCTGTGACACAGCAGTGTTATCTCAGCTCAACAAATGTGAAAGTCATTCTTCTTTTCTGCTTTTGTGTCTTATCTTGTTACTTGCTGTATATACCGTTCATGTTTCACATATCATAATTAATACAAATTTAACATTTCAGTGTCATATTTTCCATATCGTCTCTAACTTAACCCATACCTGACCTTTTTCTTTCCTACTACACCTGAGGCTCACCTATAAACCCCTCCCCCTCTGTTTAGGCTGCCTGTAAGTCTCTGTCCGAGTACCTGACATCCACCCTCAACCCGTACATCGCCAATGTGACAGCAGCTGCCATGCTCTGCAGTGAGGTCTTGTGCCAGGGGAAGGGCCGCTGCATCAGGAAGAGCTACAACTCCCCCCACTGCCTGCACCTGAATCCAGCGAACTTCTGTATCAAACAAGTTGACGGGAAGTACGTGGCGACTGGTCAGCCGTCTGCTGCTGACCTGCATGCCTGGGCTGAAAACTTCACCTGTCAATGCTACGCGGGGTGGAGCTGTTCACCTCATTTGGTGCGTCCAGCTGAGATCAAAACCATCTGGATTTAATCTGTTTATGGTTTTCATAATTATGCCCGATTGCATTGTTCAGTCATTAACACAACTAAAACATTTTTTTTGTTTGAAATGTGACAACAACAGAAAAGAACTTAACTCTGTTGAATTTGTTGATAGAATTCTCATTTCAACTCTGAGAAAAAAATATTCTGACTGATGACGACTAAATGAGGTATGAATTTTTGGGGGGTTTCTGGATTTGTTTTTTTGATTTTGGTTTTCTTAACAGGTGCCTAAGCCTATCACACTGAACTCAGCCCCAGACTAGTCATTCTTGCCCACTTGGGATTTTCTGGCCTGGATGTGGGAGGTTTCCACTAAACACAAAATCAATGATTCTCTTAGGAGAGTAACAGACCATTTCAGACATTTGACCTGTCATAGCATGAAAAACTCAGGTGCAGTTATTAAGATCACTGATGGATCTTTTCCATTGAGTTGTCTCATATAAAGCATCAGCACCCTGGCACACTTGAATATAAAGAGCAGTCATGATGCTCTTATTCAAGTCTGTATCTGACTTTCTGAAAAACATTTGTTGCCTAAACTCACGCTTGGCTGAGCAAGAATTTGGAGCTTTAGGGTAAGGTGGTGTCAAGGATCAGTAAATTTACAAGAGCAGGGCTGTCAAACTCATTTTAATTCATGGACCACATACAGCCTACTACTTATCCTCATCAGGGTCACAGAGGGCTGGAGCCTAGACAAGCTGCCAGTTCATCAAAGTGCACATAGAGAAAAACAACCCTTCACACTCACATTCACACCAATTTATTCCTTTTTATAGTATTACAAGTTGTTCACAATTCATGAACCATCCATTTACAAGTCACGGTGGATCTACAAAAGCAGAAGGAAGAATGTTTCAGTATTTTGAAACAATATAGTATTTTACTTCCTTATCATTCAAACAAGAAATAAGGAATTTTTCCACACATTTGCACTCCTGAGTGTCAACACAACACACCAACTAAAGTGGAAGATATCTCTTGCCTCACAAATCATTCACAAACCACAAAGTTTGGCAGCTCCTTGGCAATGGGGTTGCACCAATATTGTTTTGAGATGGAAGTCTGATACTGATTCTTTTGTACTAAAGCTGTTGATTGACATTAAAAATTAAGGGAGCAGAGAGCATTCTGGTCAATGTGGAAGAGCCTGGAAAGAAAGAGCCTCAATTTTATGTGCCAAGACCAGAGCAGCTTCCAGTTTCAGAATGTCACTGAAGTTCTTCTTTTTGTTTTATTGATGCTAAATGAGTGAACAATTTCAGATGCCATCCATCCATTAAAAAAATGGGACATGTACAGACATTATGTCCATGTTTTTATACCGAACAGGAACTGTTACTGACACCTACTGACAGCCCGAAGAGTAAGCTGTGAAGTTGGCATGTACCAAATGTCAATACGGTGTTACGGTGATGATTAGTTACAGTACTGCATTTATGTAGTACATATAAATTATTACATTATCTGCCATGTTTAATCACCATTTCCTGTGCTCACTTGTACATCTGGCATTAAACTGCAACCTGTATCTGGATTCATTATCTTAATGGAGGAAAAACACATTGTCACGGTTAAATTAGTACTGTCACTATAACAGACTTCCACGACAAGATTATCATGGTTAGAAGAATTCATGATAACAATATCATCATGGTAGGGAAATATGCATAACTCAACTTTTATCGTGAGATTTGTCTTTATTTGCCAAATGAATCACACTTGAAATGCAAGTGTAGTGAGGTTTAGAGTCTGTAACAATGAATGTATAAAAATGTGAACCACTGGATATCATATGTGTATTTGTAACATGATATCAACAATTCATTTTTTAAATATTACAGTTATGGTCAGGATTTGAATGTGCTCAGATCACTCAGATCCATTAAAAGTATAAAGAAATGATCTTGTATTTGTGACGTCACCCACCGGTTTCTAAAGAGACATTGTGACATGGCAACATAGGTCGTGAGCTGAATGAAGCTTGATTGCACAAACAAGCCACCTAGAATACCGCCCACCTGTCAATTAAAGCAGCCATGCTCTTATTTATGCATAACTTTAAGCCTAAATATAATTTGAGCGGGTCACCACAACATCTGGAGGTGGTCAGGGTTGCATTGTGATCAGATCCCAGCCAGGTGCAAATGTAACCTATACAGCATGACCACATTCTTAAGAAAAAATATGGCCCAGCAAGTTTAAAGGTCAAAGGCCTGGAATGCACCATGTTTGTTGAAAAGTCAGTCAGCCTTTCATAATTAATTTATGAATCAAAATGTCATAAATGTCAAAATCATACTGCAGCCACAAATCAGAAAATTATACCAAGTGTAAATGAGATAACGTCTCCAGATACAGACCTCATGTTAATTTAAGGGATAATTTGGGCTAAAAGGTTAAGGCAACTTTCAAACCATGGTCACTCACTAGCAAATGTAAGACCTTTGTAAGACCTTTGGTGCATATAAAACTGAGCAATTTGATTACTATCTGTGATGCAATCAACTAACCAACCAACCACTTCTTCTTCATGTGATTCATCACTCTGATGACAAAACCTGGTAGATTTCCTTCAGCTCAGTATATTTCCGCACAGCTGACCAAGCTCAAACTCTCCTTGCATTCTTTGCGTGTCCGGACAGATGCTTTGGATATGAGCAGCTTTGTGTGTCCACACATTGTGTTCATCCCGGAGCTTTTTTGAATATCTTCCTCCAGGCAGGAGGGAGGGGGCTTGCCCTCAACCTGGAACACATTAGGGCATCCCAATAAAAACAGAACTGCTCAGGCCTGTAAATCATTCTGCCATGACAGGTTTCCACAAGTGCTCTGCCTGTAATTGAAGCTCCTGCTAATTTAAAGAGGAGCTATTTAGACTCCAAGAAGAGAGGAAGGTTAGTGTTTATGACTAACAGATAATAGTTTCACGACTCACAGAGTGTGCGATTTGGACAGCAGGAAGTTGGATACTGGGTGCAGGTTGGTGCTTGACGTCTCATTTAAATGTCACATTTGGGTTCAAAGGTTTATTGTTGTTTCTGAGAGTTTGATTTGAACATCACTAGGGTCGAGTTAACGAGCAGCTGTGACATTATCACTAGTTTTAACCTAGTGTAATTTTATTTATTGACTTTAGTGACTATTACAGAAATCATAAAACTGTCAGACTGTAAGCTGCCTCGAGACAAAAAATACTGTAGTCGTACATCATATCCTGTGACCTCTGTCAGACTGTGCAGAGTGTGTAAAACTCAGTCCATGCTTTTAACAGTGTGCGCTGTGTTAACACAATAAATCACACAGAACTACAGCTGAACAGATTAACCTGAAATGCTCAAAAGTGCAGATATGACTATAGGCTGAGGACAGCTAACTATAATTAGTACATGTCTCTGTAGTGTCTGGTGTCAGTTTGCTCCTTTTGTTTTTGCCTGACCTTTCATTACCTTTCCCTTTACAAGGTGGCATTGTGTTTTAAGAAATGTGTTTTAACCTTCAGGATCACTGTAGTATGCCATGCTTGCTACCAAACTAGCATTAGGGCAGGCATACATATGATCACTCAGTAAAGTCACTTAGGCTGACAAAGGGCCTTTTTGTGCAAATATCAATGTAAATAATGAATATGAAAATAAACTAGAAGTAAAATACAATAAATGACAAAAATAAAACAAATCATATTCATATCAAAATATTTGACATTTTAGGAAATACATGTTTGATTTCTTGCTGAGAGTTTGATATGAAGGTCAATATATATATATATGTCTCATGTCTGTACAATAAATATGAATCTACAGCTAGGAGGTGGTTATCTTAGCACAAAATAAAGACTGGAAACAGCTAGTCTGACTCTGTGCAAAGTTAACAAATCCTCTTACCAGCACCCTGAGTCCTCAACACATTGTTTTTGTATGGATCACACAAACAAGATACAACACGTTAACTAGTGCAGTAGTGGCAGATTGTGTTGTGTTTGCTGGCTGCTAGCAGTAGTGTCATATTTTGTGTATAGATCAATTTTCTCATCTAACTGTTCACAAGAAAGCAAATGTGACTCTCCAGGCATCCGTAACATGAAATGTCTCACACCCACAGAGAATTCTCCGCAGCTTCTTAGTCATTTCTGGTTCCTAGTTTTGGTTTTGTGGCACATTTAATGTTCGATTGAGTGTCAGTGTTTCCAGCAGATATAGCTGTTTCCAGTAATAATCGCTCTGATAAACCCACAATGTCCCAATAACAGTGACAGTGAAGCAGCATGCGCAACAGCAGGACCTCCCCGTGTGGAATGCACCTGTGAGTTTCCTGCTATGACATGTCAGATATCAGCTGTGTAACCAGTTCTGTGTGGTTTATGAATTACATTCCTATGGTAATGTTCAGTGTCAGGCATATTTTTTCCCTGAATCTTTAGTCTCTAATCTTTAGTCTGGAGTTGTCTGCTTTTTGCCACACAGGATCTCTTCTAGAACAGCTGGAGGTAAAGTGCCTTGCTTAAGAGGTTCACAGTCTTAGTCAACAAGAGATGATAAAGTGCTGCTAACGCCTCAAACTTTCAACAGCTTGGTTTGTTGTTGCAATGAACTGAGCGCAATAGAGATACTAACTGAAACTGCTGAGTTTTTCATACCTCAATAATTACTGAGTCAGCCCGTCTTCAGGTTATTAAAAACATATCAATCTTCCCTGTTGACAGGACATATGGCACTGTAGCACTGGTATCATATTAAAAACTTTCCAACTCCATGTTTTCACATGAACTGAGAGTCCCTCTAATCTGCTTAGCTGGAAAATAAGAAATATATGGTGGTTAACTACTGTAAATGTGTCATGCTATAAATATTAGGTTGATGCAAGAATCTTGAAAGGCCTGCTTGGCAAAATGAAATGTAAAAGTTAAAAACTATAACTGAATACATCAGTAAATACTATTGTATTCATAAAAGGCAAGTGTGTGAGTGTGAAAAAAAGAAGAATTTTCTAGCTTTTCTAGCATTAGGAAACTGAAATACTGCCATTGCTTGCTTACTTACCTAACTAAATGTTACAATAGCTGTTTCTATGGTGAAATATTTGTTTGTATCACACTATGATGATGCCATGTCATTAATTTTATTTGCGTTTCTCATAATCACTAAACCTGATTTTTACTTTCTTTTTCTGAACTTTGTTTTTTGGGCCTACAACATTAGACTCAATTTAAAACACACATGCACAGAGAGCCTAAAAAGTTCACTTCACATATATAGATGCAATCAATGTAAAGTTGTAAAGTCTGTTAGAAAGCTGTCTGATATTTTCAATTATGATCAGATGACAAACACAAAATGGATGATATATGTAAATCTCTTCAATTTGACATTTCAATGCTGTTTTGTTGCTAGGTAACATCTGGGTCCACTTCCTGTCAGCTCTTCACATTCTACAAGAAATCAACCTGCACCCACTTAGAATGTTTATTCTTAAAACTTTTATTTTTCATTTATATAGTCAGAAACAAATGTACTGTTTGGGCCAATATGGGCTCACATGCGATTTGATCAGCTGTTGAACAGATTAGATAAAATGTTATGACTCAAATGTTCAGTCTTTCTGATCTTCAGATCTCCCACACATGAGGTGAATCATTTCTAATTTCTCACGGAAGGGTTAAGAGTCAGAATGCCACATTTAAAGTTACTTTTGTAAAAACATAAATAAGCCTGCTGCTTTACTTCTTTGCTAAGACACTGCACGTGGTCTTCAACAGATTACTTTTAAACTTCTCATTGTTAAACCAGGTAAGCTGCGTAACAGGTGTGAGGTAATCGTCTTCTCTACATTGCTAGCCTGAAAGCTAATGCTGAAATCTAGTGTTTAATACTTATCAGCTGTTGAAAATTTGTTTGTCATTGTTTGATTTTGTCTGTTTTGATAAGAACATCTACAAGATGTTCACTTATTTCTAAGAAAAGCTACAAGAACTCATTCTGACCTCAACCTAATTATTTTTTACAAATGTTTCTATTTCCTCAGATTACTGCTTCAACATGAACCAACAAAAACAGCATTTCTTCTCGATCTTCATCGCCATGTTGGCCCTGCTGTGCTCTGCCCAGGCCTTACCGAGAACAGACCCTCCCTTTAGTCACAGCGATCCCTTCTTGTTCATGTGGAACGCCCCGACTGAGCTGTGTGACATCCGCTTTGGCATGCCACTCGACCTCTCCTACTTCCATTTTGTCAGTAGCACACTGAAGACAGCAACCAACCAGAGCATCTCCATATTCTACACAGACCGCTTTGGGATCTTTCCCTATGTGGATGAAGACACCGGGGAGATGTATGATGAGGGCCTGCCACAGCTGATAGACCTGAAGGACCACCACGAGCAGGCGGAGGTTGACATCAAGTACTACATCCCTACAGCCCAGCCAGGCCTTGCTGTGCTTGACTTTGAGGAGTGGAGGCCACAGTGGGTCCGAAACTGGGGCAGCAAAGACATCTATCGACAGATTTCCATTGATATAGTCCAGACTAAGAATGCGTCGTTGTCTGAAGATGAGGCAGAGGACCGGGCAAGAATCCTGTTTGAACGTGCAGCCAAAAAGTACTTTCTCCGATCCATCCTTATTGGGAAGAGGTTGAGGCCAAATAGACTCTGGGGTTACTACTTGTACCCTGACTGCTACAACTATGACTACAATCAGGACATGGAGGACTTCACTGGAGAGTGTCCCACCATTGAGAAAGACAGGAATGATAAACTGCTGTGGCTCTGGAAAGAGTCCACAGCACTTTTTCCATCCATCTACCTGGAGCTGGTGCTCAGAGACTCAGAGCAGGCCCGGCTATTCGTGCGGCATCGAATCCAGGAGGCCATGAGAGTGTCGACACTCCCCAACAGCTCCTACTCCATACCCATCTATGCCTACATCCGCCCTGTGTACAAGGACAGCATCGACGACTACATGTCAGAGGTCAGACACACACATCGCATTTTTTTCACTTTTAGATACAGTGCATGTTTTATACTAATTTATGATTGGTTGGCAGGTGTCATAAGAGCTTGAAGTATATTAAACCATAGCAATAGTACTGTACTTAGTGCTGTAGTTTCTGTTAGCTAAACAAACACTGTAATGACCCTAAAGAGTTTGGGTTATTTAAAGTGTGGTTATATGAGATACTTCTTCATAGTCAGTGTGTTAACTACAGTAGACAGTGGTCGGCACAACGCCAGTTTGGAGAAGCAGCGAGGAGGACAAGCACGGACGCATGGGGCAGCAACAAAACTTATTTTAGCCACTTTACTTGGCTGTCAGACAGCCCTTTCCAACAGGAAACTAAAGCTGTTTTATATTTTGAAAGCTGTAATATTACCTTGGGGAGTTGTTGGTCTGCCTTGAACCACAGCAACTAACATTTCAAAAAACAGAAGTCACACAATAATACCAACAAACTGACCAATTAAAGCAGCAGTGGACCAGCGTCTCCTGTTTTCTGCAAAGTATAACTACTGTTTTTGTCAGTGAAGTGAAGTCTGGTGGCTTTGAATAGAGCAAACACGGATAGAAACGTGGCTGTCTAAATACAGCATACACTTAGACTTTTTTTACATGGCTAAAATGCTGTATGTGTTTTACCTTCTGAATACCTCATGCAATCCCACTTCATATCACATGAACTATCCCTTTAAGATTGATTTTTGTGTGACGGTGATTTTGTGATTGATTTTAGTGTTGTAGACTGAGTGCAATGCCATTTCTGACTTTTCTCCGATTGTCTGTGTGATCTTGCAGTTTGATCTGGTGAACACCATCGGAGAAGCTGCTGCTCTTGGTGCTGCCGGCGTCATTTCCTGGGGAGACATGAATGTCACCGACACAGAGGTAGGAAGTGAAGTTTTTTTCTTTAAATGTATTATTCTGTTTGAAAATTAACTTACTAACCTCTAACTGATTTATTATCTCAAACCCTTGTAGGATTCCTGCTTTGATGCTCGACGCCACCTGGAGCAGATCATGAACCCATACATCCTAAATGTCTCCAAGGCAACACATCTCTGCAGCAGGGCACTTTGCCAGGGTCAAGGTCGCTGCGTGAGGAAGCACTGGAATGACAATGTCTTCCTCCACCTCAACCCCCTGCGTTACCGAATCCAACGGCAGCGCCGCGGCGGCCCCCTGACAGTTAGTGGTGACCTCTCGCAGGATGACATCAACTGGTTCGACCGCAACTTTGACTGCATGTGCTACAGTGAGAAGCCGTGCAGATCGGTCCTCGACTTCAACATCATCCAACCGGCGATGGTCACCACAAGGAATCGAAGTGCTGACAGGCCCGGCCCCCTACTGCTGGTCATAATACTACTCTGTTGGATGTATGTTGTGATGTAAATATGAATGAAATAGCACAAACCTGATGCCTCTCATAGAGAACATGTGGTTGCAGGTGGTTAAAGGACAATTCCGCTGTTATTTCAGCTTTCAGTTATTTCAGAGTCTTTTATTAGTCATTTGTGACTGTTTTTACCAATAAAGCTTTTTTAGTCAAATATCTCGGCTGCATTCACACAACTTTCTTTCAGAATATGCACATGATCACAATATAAACTATAATAATATTTTGACCGAGCAGGCAAGAATAACTGCACAGAATCAGGCGGTGCCTCAGGGTGCCCCAGTAGCTGACCTGGTAGAGTGCGAGCCCCATGAACTAAAGGCTAAATCCTTTAGTTCAGTGGCCCATGTATGATTCCAGTGTGTGGCCCTTTGCTGCATGTTGCCTCCCCTCTCTCCCCCCTTTCCTGTCTCTATCTTCAGCTCTCATTGTCAAATAATAATAAAAAAACCCAATAATAACTTCTAAGTATAACTATACAAATTTACATTAAACACATTTACATTTCTTAAACTAGATTAAGCTTTTTTGACAAAGCAATCTCAGCCCAAGAATCATTTACTATAGCTTGTTCCAGAGCTGACCCTACACCAAGGTAGATGCAGTATGCCTGCTAAACATCAGAATGATAGTAGCAGAGTGAAATGAAGCAGACAGTAGCTCATATGGCTAAAGTGTCTGACAAAAAAAAATAAAAAATAAATAAAATCATTCAACACACAATACATATACATACAGCCTCTCCATAATATACAGCCTCTTGAGTTCAGAAATCATACACAGTGGTGACATAGTCATAGTTTACAGCCTGTCCTTGTCCTCCTTCAACACGGGAGTCTGTCTCCATGGTGATGGCTGTGTTGTTTCCTGTGGGCAGAGTTAAGAAGCATGCATGGAGTTGGGTTATTTCACCATTTCTTTGCGGGTCCACTCACTTTTACTACAAATGTTGCTCCTGAACATGACAGACATGAATGATAGCTGGCAAACAGACAGAAACAACCTCCCTACATCCAAAGTTTAGTTTAGTTAGTTAAGGTTAAAATGCAGCTGAGGTGGTGCACTATGGTAAGAAAGCTTGACTTCATGAGGAAAAATAAAAACTACAAATCTAAACTGATTTTAAATGAATAAGCTATACTGTGACTTTGCATTGTGAACCATAATTATTCTAAAGTTCACTCTTCTTTTTTTAGTTTTCACCCATTTCATTCTTTTCATACAGATTTCATCTTCAGCTGATCTCATTTCATAGCAGAGGACCAACATACATTTGGTCATTAGGGTGCACTGAAGTGAACATGTGTTTTACCTTTCCTCTTGCCGCAGTAGATAGACACCATCAGGATGGTGGATGTGAAGTACAGAGACACGACCACTAGATGGCAGAGCAGTCTGACTAACAGCAGTGAGGAAGGGTCTGGATCTAGAGAAGAAACCAGAAACCTTTACAGGAGTTCAGTACTTTTAGTTTGAAATTACAAAGAAGGAACTTGGTATTAAAAAGACTGTGGACAATCCCTGACTTGGTTTGGTACCAGACGTTATTTGCAAACTGCTTTAAAATGTGGTGGCCAAGCAATTAATTTATGATCATGACCAACAAAATCTTCAGAAAGACATTAAAGGGAGAAAAAAAACAACTCCTGGTTGATGAACACCAACATGAAGCAGGAGGAGTTCAGTGACCATCCGGTGCTGTTTTGCCGTCAGTTTAAGACTGAATATTAAGGAGAGAACATCAGCTTTCTTTTAGCTTTTGGATGCATCTGATGACTGCTTATTACAAAAATAATTTGGGGGACAAATTTCCATTTTTCATAGGAGTGTGTGAGTGCATTTGATAAACTGCTGTACTGTACTGTGTGATGTGTGTGATACTGACGTTTCACAGGAGGTGACAAAAGGCCCTCCTGTGTTTTGGGATGATGAAAACAACAACCCTGTGAAGACTGAGAGTAAAAGCAATGTGCATTTACACATTTTACTTGCTTAATATGTATGTAGGCTAGAGTGTGTGTGGTCTGTATATTAAATAATTAACTTAGTATGCAGACAATCCTCTGTTAACGTCTAAATGACCTGCAAACTATTTATGCTTGTACAACAAGAAAAAAATTAAACACTTTTAAAACAAGGTCCATGTTAAAAAGTTACCCTTTAAGACTTGAAGAAAATCAATCATCATTCAATAATCAGCTCATCACGTCAGCAAGTTAATTCATTCATCTTCAACCACAACTGTAATATTACAGCTGCCATAATATAAACAGAAAGTGAATGATTCTGACCTTTGACACTCAGCCATATCTTCGATGATTGTGAAAACAGGCCAGTAGAACACCAGTAGAGACCTTCATCTGAATGCTGGACATTATTGATGGTAAACTCTCCTGTGTCTGAGTATCCAAAGAAGCTCCCATTCCTGAAGAAGTACCCTACATTTGTGGAACTATCTCTGGTTTTACAGCGCAGAGTGACATCATTTCCTGCAATCGCAGGATTGGGGTACTCCAGGAAGACAGAATGATCTGAATGAGAAAACACAGACCAGAGCCATACACATACAGAGTTAATCCATCAGGAGAATACAAACAAGGGGACAGACACCAGACAGGTTATTTCTGTACCAGATACACTGATGTTGACTGGGTCACTTCACTGTCCAGCACTGGTTTCACACCAGTAAACCCCACTGTCTGATGGATGTAGTTGTGAAACAATGCAGGAGGAACCATCAGTTCACCCAAAATGTTGTTCACCTGTCAACCTCCTCACCGCTCACCCATCCACTGTCCATCCACCGTAGACACAACTCAGGGAGACAGAGTCTCTTCTCAAGTACAGCTCACGCTTTGGACTGATGTTTAGAGAGACTGGTGGACAGACAGATGGACAAAATGTATTTTTATTATTATTGGAGTGTCATCAGCTCACCTGCAGAAACAGTCAGTCCAAACAGCAGCACAGTCAGGCCTGCAACAGGAGGACAGGGTTAATAAAAGGTAATTGAGCAGGGTTACAGCAGATCAAAGGACAATGTCTCTGAGATCAGTCCAGATTTTTCAGCCTTTCGCCTTCTTCACTGTTCTGGATTTTGAAACTGGAGAAATTACAGTGACATAAAAATACGAGAAAAGGGAACCACATAAAACAGGAAGCAAAGAAGCAGCAGAAGAAAAACAGAGGAATATGTGAAAAGTATGGTCTTTCTGAAGCTTTCGGTAAACACACAGGGAAATGTTAAATAAATAATAAAAAATGTTAAATAAAGAAAAAAAAATTAATAAATAAAGTGATTCTTTGAAAGGTTCATATGTGTCACACTGTTGTTTGATTAAGTTTCATGACATTGGTAATCCACAGTGCTGACTAGTTACTGTTCACTCACTAGTTACTGTTTCTGTCATCTTGTAATCAATGAAACTGACTAGTTACTGTTCACATACGTGTAAAAGATTTGTTTGACTCACCAAGGAGCAGAGAGAAAGAGGGAGCCGTCATGTTGTCTAAATGATGATGAGTCTTGATGTGATGTGTCTTCGGGTCTCTGAAAGTAATTGAAATCCAAAAAACAACAACTTCCACTTTTTAAAGCCGGATGAACATTCATCACAGATGATGAGGCAACTCTTGTAGCTATAGCAGTTATCACAACACAGTTATTCCTATTTTACACAATTAATCATAAATTAATTTATTATTATTATCTTCATTAAGCCAAATTTTCTGTAGTAATACTTAAATTAAAAGAACAACAGTTCTCTGGTGACTTGTCCAGGGTGTACCCCGTATCTCACCTAAAGTCAGCTGGGATAGGCTCCAGCCCCACCGTGACCCCGATGAGGATAAGTGGTTACAGATAATGGATGGATGGAAGTTTTGGTAAACTTTTCACTGTTATAATGAACTGGAGTTTCCTGACCACAGTGCTGACAGTGTTTCCTGCAGGTCTGATGTTGCTGACTGGAACAAAATAGAAAGGATTGAACGTCCGCCTGCAGCAGACTTTTGTAAATCAAATATTATAACTTTAGGAGCCTTTTTGAGCACATACTACACTGAATGTTTAGACTTAAATTGTAGAAACCCTGGTAAAATTTCTTTATTAGAAACAGTCTGAGCTGCACTGCAGTTTGTTGTCCTGTAGAGAGAGACAGAGCTCTGTCCGTCCACACTTCAATCTCACTGATAACTGTTGACTGAACCACAGACATGCTGGAGACAGAAAGACAGTAATAATAATATTAATGGGAATACCAATTACTGACTGGTAAAAACTTACCAGTTTGCTGTGGATAGAATATTTAAAAAATCTGCAGCGTACCAAAGTAGCAGAGGACTAGTTTGGACAGACAGGCCATGTCTTAAAGGCTGACGAGTGGGGATTCTGGGCTGTTTGGTCTTGGAGAAACAAATTCCTCTCAGGGTGTTTAAAAATAGCACCTTCTTTTCTGCAAATGGCAGACTAAAATAATAGGAACTAAACTTCCCGTTTTGTGGTAACACACTGCTTTTCAAAACCATTTAAAAGAGACAGCAAAATTATTTCATTATTTGGAGGCTGCTGTCTGCCTGTATTTTAATTTCAGGTCATTTGAGATAAAACAGAATCTGGCCAAATGTAAGCAGTGACTGATGCAAAACTGATGATAACCAGTTACAATACAGAGATATATGACTAGAGAGTATGATGCTGTGTTCATGTGGGTTGTAAAACTCTCTGTGTGTCACTGATTGTTCCGACTGTGATTCTGTTTGTATCTTCACACTCGGCCGTCTGTCCTTCAGGCAGCAGGATTTTCTTTTGTTTTCAGTTCTGCTGTCGGAAACATTTTCCTCCTGCAGCGGCCGGCTGTGATCGTTGTGTCTCTGCTGCTGTTTCTCATTTCACACACATGGAAAGATCTGAAAGACACACTGACTTCTGCAACACAGCGGATAAGATGATTCTAATTTCATCACAGCTCCGTTTCTAAAAAGCTGTCAAATATGTCGACTCTCGAAACAGGGACTGACGTTTGAAAAGTATTTAGTGGTAAGAGTCTACAACAACTGAGTGTGCGTCTCATCAGAACACTAAATTGACTGGGTATTGTTTCATTTTCATTTGTTTCACAGAACGATGTGATTTGGTTATCTGTATTATTCATAGAAGAAGTTATAGAAGAAGTTATAGAAGAAGTTCATCTAAACACCTTTTTTTCCTTTGGGAAATACACTTCTTTCTTGCCAAGAGTAAGACGAGAAGATGGATACCACGCACATGGTTATCCAGTACACACACACGGCTACAGCCAGCAGCTGCTTAGCTTAGCTTAGCATAAAGACTGGAAACAGGGGGAAACAGCTAGCCTGGCTCTGTGGAGGAAAAGAAAAAAATCCGCCTACGAGCACTAAGTGAAATTTCAAATGAGTAAATACAGAGTTCATTGTAAAATAAAACACATTCTGCAGTGTGTGGAATGTGCAGAGCTCAGGACAGAAACACACACTCGTTGTTTAGTTGTGTGAATGACTGAATTCCAGAGTACAGTGAGATTTTAGGTCACAACACACCATTTCATGTCCTCTCATCCATATTCAGGACTCGTCAGCATCAGCTGGTCTTTCAGAAGAATCCAGTATCTGAGTGACGGAGCTGCTGTGACAAACAGCCGGCCTTTTGTGTGTTCTATGAATATTTCATGTCTAGGATCTCTTCCTGGTTTGTGGTTCCTGCAGGTTTGACAGAACATCCCGTAGCAGAAAACATCTACTGTAGCGCTGTTGTGTTGCACAAGCAGCTTGAGGTGTAGTGGTGTGTATACACAGGTATACAACTTATACCCACCTCTGGGCAAGGGGGACCTGAAAATCCTCTGTCATTATGTCCCTGTTACATTGCCCACTTGCACAGCTCTGGTTCTGGCACGACACCAGCTCCACCCCTCATCAGCATTCCACCTGAAAACCTCCTCTTCCTGGTGGTCCAAACATTCCCACGCTGATCCGAGCAGCCCACCTACTGTAACAAACTAAGCTATCGTTAGGTAACAGCAACTCGGCAGAGCACAGAGCTAAATAGTGCGGAATGATTAAAGGTCAGTGGAGCATCAAAATGATTTATTGATTTTATAGTAGAAAAGTTACATAATGTTGCTTTAATGGGTTACTGCCACAGGAACCTACATGCAATCAGTTGGTGAAAATGTACGTATTGTTTATATAACTATGCTTTCATGCCTGTTCCTGATTTGCTACCAAGCCCGTTTAACAGTGCTGGTACTTCAGCAAATAGAACACTGAAAAGAAAATGGATTAGCCTAGTAGAACTAAAACTAATGTGATTCCACATTTCCTTCATTACGGGACAATGTCAGACCAGTTTTAGGTTTTGTTGAGCCAGCTAATGCAAAGAAAGCCCGGCTCTATCGAAACTGCCAACACCAACTGACCAAGACTGGAACAGACCCAGTCCAACTTGGTCCCACCAATTGTGAGGCTCACATCATAATCCTTGTCTCAATATATGTAATGTGTGTCCCCATCATTAAGACATTAGCTTTCCAGATACCTCACACTGAGTTCTTGGTGGTCTAACAGGAGAGGACAGGGGACTGAGCAGCATTACCATCCTGAGGTCTCACAGTACTGTATAAATACACCCTAGCAGCTGATTGCTCACTGAACCCACAGCCTCTTCCTGGTGGAGCTATCGCCCTCTGTGCTCTGGCAGCCTGGTCCAGCCCGGCCCAACTTGGCTCGGCCCGGTCGTCCTCCTGCCTGTATAATCTGCTCTGTCAGATGGAAGCAGTCGTCCAGGGGGAATAAGAGCTGTATTGTCCCGGTTCTCCTCCTTTGTTGGGGATTGCAGCAACATTTCTAGGTCACCGGCTGTGACTGAACGCCCCGCTGCTCAAACTGATTCTTCACTGAGGGAATTCGCCCCCTCCCTTTACACCCCCTCCCCATATTTCACCCAGTACTGTCAGAGGAAACACAATTAGAAATATGCTCCCAGCAACAACAGCCAGGCCGCGATCTGTCAAATGATTGCAGCTTCTGTTTTCTGTCAGAGCAGATACATTATGGATGCTGACTCAAACTGTTTATCAAACGGCTCTTTCATGGTGATAATTGGGCGGACGGGCTCTCAGATCCTTTCCCCATTCACATTTCCTCATAATTATCTTTAACCTTTCACCCTGATCTCCCTCAGTGGGGTTAAGCAGACATTAATGTTCTGGTTTGGATGATGCGGTTGTGATATTTGTTGATGATGAACATTTACATAACAGTCATTTACCAGCTCCACACTGTTTTCACATGTACAGTATATGTATAGAATCTCCCAACTTTGCTTCATAGTGCCACCCTGAGGTTTAATCTATTAGATAGATTTCTGATCAGCCTCAGTTGTGCTTTGTGATTAGGTTGTGTATAGGACAGCTCTGTCCCGGACTGCCCCCTCGACTTCACAGAAGAAGTGGGAGAAAGGAGGATGTTAGCAAAGCTGACACCCATCACAAACAACTCCTCTCATCCCCTGCATGACACTGTGGGGGCTTTAAACAGCTCCTTCAGCAACAGACTGCTACTCTCGCCGTGTAAGAAGGAGTGCTATGACAGGTCCTTCATTCTAACTCCATTCCATCTTATTGAGAGGGATCATATTCAAAAAACCCCAAACAGGACCATTAAGTGCATCTTCATGCACACTCACATATGTGCTCTTATAGGAAATTTCGTCAGGTTGGGGGACAATTACACTGTTTCCATAAAGTTGAAATAATTTTGAGAAGATACACTTTATCTATCAAGAATAAATCCCATTGTCACAATCATCAGCGTTTAACTTAAGACACCAGTGTGCGGCCGCACAGAGCTGTTTCCATGGCTGTAGACTCTCATATCTCTTGTATCCACTTCCTGTTTTCAGTCACTGTTCATGCTTTTCAGTTTCTATCACGTTGACTTTGAAATCACTAAAGTGAGTATTTATGCAGTCCCTGTACTGTATGTATCACTGCCCTTATGGATGGCTTCCTTTGTTTTCGTGTTTCACATTTTTTAGACTGTTTCTGCTGACCACTTAATATTTCTGCAGCCCTGTATCCAGTGAAGACTGCAAACAGTTCCACACACATCTTAGTTTGATTCTGATGCATCTCCTGTACCTTCAGAAACAGCCTGGAGTTCCTCTTTGTCTTATCTGGATGTGAGACTCAGCCTCAGACTGTGGAGGAGGTGACACTTCAGTCTGTCTGCAGACTTTCAGTTTGTTATGTGAAGAAACAGATTAGGCGTGAAGAGTTTGTGGAGGGAGCTGCAGCAGACGCCTGGAGGGAATCTTTAGAGTGAATCAGATCACTGCTGCTCTCTGACAGCAGCTGCAATCGGCCTCCATTTAGACTCTTCACCCTGGGATATGAAGGGATGCGGGAGAGTTTAGAGAGTTAGCAGCAGGAACACACTGCAGAGGAGGCAAAAGAGCAGGGTTTTTCTTTTTTAGTCTGAGGACAGCAGGAAATCATTGCATCAGTCCAACACTTTGGTCTAGAGAAAGATCTCGACAGCTTCAGGTCAGACTCCCATAGAACATCCTGCAGATGATTCTTTAAGCAAATGTCTACCTGCGTATTTATCTGCAGTTGTGTTTAAACACTGGACCTTTACACCAGACCATGATCTTTCTCTAACCTGTGAGTGGTAGATTATAACCATGTATGTGGTAGTCACTACCAGAGGACATTATACTGCAAGATGGGATCTTTATCAAAAAAACTTTACATTTCTTGGCAGGTTGGGCTTGGAACAAAATTGTTATCATTGGACACACCAATGCTCAATATGCCCTTGATTTCTTTATTTTAGCCAACTGATCATGGCATGCATTGATTGATGTTCATCAGGTGCTGTTAAGGGTGGTTGCCTCCCTCTTAACATCGAAGCACCCCATGGCTGTGTTTTCAGTCCCCTGCTGTACACCCAGTACACAAAAACGATGAGTAGCCACACTTGACTCCAACACATTCTCTGACAACACAGCTGTGATGAGCCTGATCATTTAAAACAATGAAGGAGCCTATGTGAAGGAAGTAGAGGGTCTGACCCACTGAACAGCAACCTCCTCCTGAACGTCAGCAAGACTAAGGCTACTGAACTCTTCTGCATTCATGTTATTTAACAGAAACTTGACTCAACCCTTCTCTGAAACAGTTTCAACACAAACTGAACATTATTCATTAAGGTCAAATATCCTGCAGGACTGTTTTGGCTCTGTGTACCTAATAAACTGGAAACATGCATCACGAGAAATGAGGCTGAAAATGTATCTTACAGGAATGTCAGAAGTGGGCGACTAAACCACTGTGCGAATTCTTCAGTCAGCAAGCTGTTGCCAATCATCCAAAATGTGTCTCTCATGCCAGTACAGACATGTGTACTTGGCAGCAAGCTCTTATTTTCTGACTATTATGATTGTTTTATGGCTGTTTGGATGTTTAGAGCAGAGAAAGTTATCTGAATCTGCACCGTCTAGGACAAGTGGTTTGGTTGCTGTGGAAGCCTGGCCTCTGTCCACCAATCAGGGGCGGCAATCCTGGCCCTCCCAGGACGTCTGTCTCATTCCAGAAAACAGTCCTGGGAGCAGTTGGGAGAAGGTCAGTGAGCAGCCTGTTCAGCAGTGGAGCCTCAGTGTACCCGTTGCCCCATTGTCTCTGAATGAATGGGGGATGTCTAATTACTGGAGCAGTGACTGGGGCCGGCAGTCTCGTCTACAAAAGACTGGAACACGCAAGTTCGGTGCCAGAGAACAAATCAAAGCCAAACGGGTGATTAGAGGAGAATGTGGTTTACAGATGAAGAGTCCCCTCTTGGTGATTCTGTGATAAACACGAGACAAGAATGTTATATAATTATCCAAGGCATGAATGACAAATGAACAGATTTTCCATATGTCTTGGCTCTGATTAGTGTCGCTGATTACATTAAGAATCTTATTTTTGCCTTTTGTTTTGCAGCAGCATGAAGGATCTGCACTGATGGTTGAATGCTCTGCCTGCGATGAAACACTGCTTCTCGTCACGTCTTTGTTAGATAGGATTGCAGAAATATTTGGCGGTAACATTTTGATGTTCAAGCTTCACATGTTGCCTGCATTCAGGAATGTAAGTTTTCTCTGAGGTTCATGGGAGCTGCACAGGACGTCCAAATATCTGTCTAGTTCAACGACTTTCAGGCCAAGAGCCCATTTGTAACTGTTGGTTGGTTGTGAACTAACAACAGGATTTAAAGGGACACAAAGTTAAATAGCTCTGATGGATTGCTGTGAAATTTTGTACAGACATTAATAAAGCTCAGACAATTAATTATGATGATCCTGTAACTGGTTAAAATTTCTACTTGTCTGGTTCAAAACTGTTTTACTGTTTGCTTGCTAACATACCAAGCAGCAACCCTTGTGGCTGTGAAGTGAAGCCAATGTGGTGCCAAGAGTACCAAAACTTGCAGTTCCTCAAATGGCCACTTGAGGCTGGCTACAGAATAAGTCAATCTCCATGCACGATGTTAAAATGTCCAACCTCACAGCAGAAATAAACATGTTTACAGCCTGGTACAAAAAACTGTTGAGCTAATTTCACCACTCATTACAACTGTACTGAGTCTGAAATTATATTAGTTACGCATAATTTGCAGTGTGGCCACTTTGATTGGCAGGTGGGTGCGGCTACAGATTGCTTGTTTGAGCACCCAAGCATCATTCTGCCCACCTCAGGTCCACCAATGATCCACATCTTTGCTGATTTTTGTATTAGCAGGGAGGCGGAAGATGCAACTCAGCATATGCATGACCCGTGGGGTCCATTCTTTACACTGTCAGTGTTACATAATTATGCATGCTTAAAATGTAGAAATTATATTTTAAATGATTAATTATTATTATTGTGTTGCTAGACAGAAAGACCTACAAACAAAATATAAGCAGGCTATTACTATAACTGTACTGTACATATTAATACAAACATGCTATACAAGCTAGCATATATACTATGTTGTCAAGTTAACCTTTTAAATATCCATAAATCCATTAGCTATACCTGCTCATCCTTGAGGATTTCAGGGGAACTGGAGACGATCCATTATGTGTTGATATTAGGCGAGAGGCAGGATGCATCCTGGACAGAAATAGCATTACAGAATATGCTAGATGTTACATTGTAAAGGTTAACAGGTCAACTTCAAATACTTTTTTAGCAAAGGCCTACCTATTACATACCAACTGTAGGCACAATACCAGGATTATCACCTGTAAGACTCCAGGTTTCCAAACCGGTAGTTCACAATACTCACATTAATATCGTGTAGAGCTAAAAACAGCTGCAACTAAAAATATGTGTTTACTTGTACTGTCATAATTTGAATAGAAGCAGCAGCTCAGGTGTCCTGCAGGACCTGCAGTCCGCAGCACTCTGATGTTAAAGCTGTTCATCCAATCAGCAGTAAACAGGATGTGTTCTTTAGGAGGCAGACTGCACTGGATCATGCCAGAAACCATCAGTGACAACTTCTTTCAGTATAAATGAGCCTCGATGTGTAGTCTGTGGTATTGTAGCTCTGTTCACTGTGACGGCCAGCTGAGAGGCAGACTCCCTCCGTCGTCATGACAACGGGAGGCGAGGACAATGGCGTGCTGTGTCCTCCCTGGCTGGGCGGCGCTGATGATGACGACACGATGGCGAGAGAAAAAACAGCTGAGATTTGTGCTGAGCGTGACGCAGCAAATAAACTGTAATCAATGAAGAGTTGTTGTTTTTTTGTCATTTCAGCAAATAAAAGACATTTTTAATAATAGTTTGCAAAATATATGATGATCTTGCATTGACTCGTCAATGCCGGCCGCCATCTGTCCACGCCTGAAGGTTCGGTTTGTCGGCCTGGCTGTAACTGACTGTGGATGAGGACATGATGTTGTGTTGAGTCTAAACTGTACAAACAATAGCAGCTGTGTCCTCTGGATGGACTGGAGAGTCTCTCTCGTCTTCTGTTTGGATTGACGTGTTTCCTTTTGCAAAGCTACTTTCTTCTAACAATGGTTATATTTTGCAAAACCACATATTGTCAAGCTCCATTACCCATTTGGCTCTATTAATGGTTACGCTGTATGAATAATCTTATCAATGTGTTCTTTGTCCTGTTCAACACTTTCAAATCGTGGCCTTTAAGATATAATAGCAGGATCGATATTGTTAGTGCCCAGTGTCAGGCAATAACGTGGCACAGACATACTAGAGATACAAAGTTGAAGGAGCAATTGGAGCAGAAGTAAAAGTCCCATTCATTTTTCCCTTACGCAACTCACTTCCATGGCTTGATCAGCATGACACTACCTCGACTGAATAAAATATCATCATATACATTTGATAAAAGGTTGAAGATTAAACTCTCACAGTGCATCAGCAAGAAATGCCAAATCAGAATTCTGTTATGTGTGCAGCTAACGGTGGGTGGAAGCTAAATATTACAGTGTTGAGAGTGAGAATATTTTAAGGAAACACTGGATATGGTGAGAATGAAGTCAATATTTAGTCATGTAATGAGATTAAAGTTGAAATATTGTAACAAAGTTGTGAGAATTTGAAATTTACACCACGTGATAAGAGTATCACGTGGTGTGACATATTGTAGTTTCTAGTTTTACAGAAAAGTCCTGTGTACGGTACGAATATAATTTACACTTGGAATGTTAATGTGAACACTTATTTCATTTCTGCCTCTGATGGATGCCAACTTCTGCTAGCCAGCTAATAAATGCCAGTTTGAAAACAAGCTCAGTCACTAACAAGACATATAAATAATAAATTAGGTCAGTTCAATAATGGCAGATTGTGTAAAACTGGAAAATATCATGATATTCCTTCATGGGAGAATTTGCACTTTATTTTCGAAAATGGTAATTCCAGTTGTGTAGTCAGCCCAGATAAGCAACCTTAATTAGCGATTTTTGCTGTGTTACGTATTTCAAAAATCGACCTCAGATACAAACAGACCATACATAGCTCCTTTTGAATTAGATTAATAGATTCTATTGGTGTTAATTTTATATTTTATTTAGATGATACTGTCAGTGATGGCGGCTACAACCATTTTGACTAGTTTGAAGACAATGTAGTTCTTTTCAAAACTCCTCGATATCTCAGATTTGGAATTGTAACTTGGAGGTTGAATTGACGCATATTTACAAATCCACAAATCAATTTTTGCTTTTATAAATGAAAGTTAGACTTTTTGTTTAAAATTGCTGTTCAAACATGGGAAAACTACACGTTTCTAGAAACTTCTATAAGACTACACTGAGCTGCCATTGAACAAATAAATCAACTGTATAAATGCAAACCAGGTTCAAAAATCTATTTTAAAATACTTTTTAATCAAAGTGATACTAAAAAACGCAATAACTCTGTCATGTTGTGAACGTACAGCGGAGCAACACACTCACATCCAGAACTGATTCACAAGAACATCATCAGCAAACACAACACAGCATCAACAGCCATTTTCAATATATTACTGAGGATCCTTTTGACTCACTCACACATAAAAAAAAAACAACAACAACCAAGAACATCCATAATTACAAAACTACAGGTGATCATAGCGGCCATGGTCGAAGATCATTACCAAAATCAATTACTGAAGATAACTCAAACTTTTAGGAGTATGCTTCCTTGAACATGTCCCGAAAAAAGCAATGTAATTTGGCACTATGTACAGGGGAATGTGTTTGATTCATAGATGCCCAATTAATTAATTAATTCCAAATAATTAACAGAAAGACTCTTAGGGAGTGTGCAGCACATCAGCTAAACAATGTTGATGGACTAAGTCGTGACCTCAAGAAAAAGAAGCAGAAGTTTGGGGTCCATGTCGGCTCTCAGCTTCTGTGGAATACAGTGACAATGAACAGAAATAAGGTCAGAGTGCAGATTCAGTAAAAATACTGTGAGTTAATGAAAAAGGACTAAACAAATAAAGGCTATTAACTAATACTGGCTGTCTTTTATAAAATCAGTGAATGGACAAACAGTGGTGTCTTTAGTCACGTCAGTGACGGGTTGAGGTCGAATCCACTCAAGTTTTTAAAAAACTCATTTACATCATGATATGTCAACGTGTCCACCAGTCAAATTTTCGAATCACATCAGAGGAGCGACCCAGATGAAGCTCGGCCTCACACTGTTCATCTTTGACCTTTGACCTCAGCAGTGTGTCCCCACAACAGTGTAGGCGGCGGAGGTGGACGGCTCCCTGTGGATGGTATTGAACGGTGACAGCTCCAGCTCAGTGGTGGCGCCCTCGTTGTCGATGTCGCTGGCAGCAGTGGTGGGGGATCGGGGAGGGCCGCACTCATCGCAGCAGCAGCAGCAACAGTCCAGGAAGGCTCTCGTGAACGGCTGGCACAGGCAGAACAGCAGCACCGGTGTCACCGCGGACTTACAGAAAAGCAGCATCTGGCTGACCAGCTGCAGGATGTCCAGGGTTCTCCTGGGAATGCCGGCTGCCATGTATGTGTTGATGATGTTGCAGATGTTCTCTGGAATGATGCAGAAACCGTAGAGGATGGCCAACGCCACCACGGCACAGTTCATCTGGCTCTCCAGTTGGATCTGCTTCTTGCTGCCGCGGACGCAGGCACGCTCTGCGAGGCGGATTTTGCGGGCTGTGACCAGCGAGCTACAAATGGTGAACAGCGTTGGCAGGCAGAAATAGCAGCCAAAGTACCACCAGAGACGTGCGCCGTCATAGGTCAGTCCCAAGACGTAGAGCGTGTCCGGGAGGTCAGTGGAGATCCGAATAACGCAGCGTTCACAAGGCGTCACGTCGGGTGGGTCGCCATCTTCAGTGACCAGCTGCCGGATCAGCAACTCGGGCAGTGCCAGCAGCAGAGCGCCCACCCAGATGACGGCAAGCTTCGCTGTGGTGGACGCCCAGTTCTCGATCATTTCGTAGTACATCTGCACGTTGGTGGCGGCACGAAAACGGTCGATGCACAGTGCACAAAGTGTGAAGGTCGTGACCCCGAGAGAAGCCACCTGGGAGGAGAAGAAGAATGTCAGATGTTATGATTATATCCAGTTTGAATACATGCTTCCTGAATGTCCGTATTAATGGTACAGTTTCTATTTTTACTTTTAACATTGTGTGTTTGGATTTGACATGCAGTCCTGGTCTGTGTCTGCAGGCCGTCTCACCTCTCCACCACCGTCATATCAAGTGTGTGGAGCATTAGCAGACACTTCAATGCAGCGAATTCTCCAACAGTCGATTGTGGCTTTTTTTTTTTTTTTCCATACATCACATTATATGTTTACTAGGACTCTCTTTAATCTCTCTTTAAAATGAGTGCATACATTTTATGCTGTTAACAAAAACGGCTTATAGAAAAGTTGAATTACATATAAATAAGTGTATAAAATATGAACTGAATCATGAGTTAAACACTAACCAATGAAATATTTCCTCTGCTATGAAACTGGTGTATAAAATATGAACTGAATCACGAGTTAAACACTAACCAATGAAATATTTCTTCATTTACCCTGAATCCTGACCCTAATGTGAACCATGTGAAAACACACAGACACACACTCCTCTGCTCTGCATCAAGTCACAAACAACATCTGTTGTGTCTCAGCAGCTGTAAACACTTCACCCTGTCTGAAGGACAACAGACAGGCACACTAGTTAGCTTGTGTGTGTGGGAGGACACAGTGTGACGCTGCTGGTCATAAACAACCACAGTCCTGATGTCACTTCCTGTCCAGCTGCTGTTCCACGAGCTTCTGTTACTCAAAACAATAAAACATGTTCCTGACAAACGAGCATCGAGCTTCATATTGATGTTAACGATATGCTGTATGTTCATTTAGTAGCAATCAGCGCCCATGAAGATTTTCCACTCTCTCTCCTCTGATGTCTTCTTTCCAACTTTTATCTGGAATCTCTGCTGTCTAAACACTTCGACACTGTTTGGCTCTCTCTGTTCATTCTCATAGCTGTGCTCGTGTCCTATAGGGTGGACGGAGATGGAAAGACTCCCATGTTTACATCTCGCAAGAGTTCACGTCATCAGACAAGTTGAGATGGTTGCACGATTACAGAACCCTTTCCATTCAAAAGTAGCACAAACTTTACCATGAACTCTGTTGTTTCTATCCACCTATGTTCCGTGAATATTAAGAGTTGGTTCATGGTGATAAACAGCTCGGGCTGAAGAAGAAGACTAAAGCTTAAACAATAAAAACATGATGGAAATATGACACTTCATGTGTGCTTGTGAAGAAAGTCACAGTTTCTCCACACACACCTGATGTTTACGCCACATGCTTCATATACGTCAGGATTAAAGATTCTGCTCTTCTATAACCTGTCACGATGGGCAGAAGAGATTCAGAGGTTTTTTTTATTTTATTTAAAAACCTGGCACCTACATTACCCACAGTGCAACTCGACTGCCAACAGTTAGGCCTGAGATTTGGGTTCAAGCTTTGAGCTGCTAGTCTGCAGCAGAGATGAGGAGGGGAAGACTCACTCACTCATCAGCTCACTTCTTTTCGAACTCCACACTGATATGGGGCAACTTCAGCCACAAATATTTTGTTTATGTTGTGATATTTTGTGTTTTTTCTGTGCATATTAAATATATTTATAAAGACAGGTAGCTAGAAACACTTGGATGAGAGTTGGTCGTGTGAAGGTTAAAACAATTCATTTAATTTTAATTATTTATTGAAGTATCATGAATGATGAACACTGGTGACCATGAGGCATTGTTTGTTCTATTTTCAGTCACTTTCAGTATATTATTTAGATCAGAAATATCAAAGCTCTCAGTGGGCTTGTGGGTAATGGTGTTTATTAAAAATAAACAAAAAACAAAAAAAACAGAAACAAGTATTATTTGTGTTCGTGTGTGTGTGTGTGTGTGTGTGTGTGTGTGTGTGTGTGTGTGTGTGTGTGTGTGTGCACAGCAGTTTTCAGGTTTAATCCTCTTGATGTTTTGTGTGCTCCATTAAACATTAGAGGAGACAACAGGATTGATCTCAGATCTGCAGCTCTGACTGAACCTTTAACTCTGAATGAATGAACTACCAAGGAAGTAAAACACTGACATGTCTAATCTCAGCACTGTTAATTATTTTATTAAGGTCAAAAATAAATATTTGATAATAAAAATATTTTATTACTTCTACTTTTAGAGTGAAATCAAAGGACTGTCTACCCTAAAATGAAATATCTACTGTAAATAAAAGAGACAAAATGAAAAAAGAAGATGACAGTTGGTGAGATCAGTAAATATCACTGATGTCATGTAGGTCATCATGTCGGACAAAGAGCTGCTGCTGTTAAGAAGATTAAACTCAGTAAACATGACGTTTTAATATTTACATTTCAACTTCAGCTCAACATCAACAGGGATTACAAAATGTAATGTATAAAGTAGCCTATACGGACAGCTGAATATTGCAGCCATATGTGACGTGATTTCAATGGCCACAAAGTTGGACGCGTACTATGGCCTAAAGTATACTGTAGTTTTCAGATTTCATATCCAAAACAATCGATATTTATTGTGAAATTCAATAAAAAGTCTAAATATATCCAGATCTAATCTCAGGCCGCCATGTTTCCTCTGAGGAAGACTGATCAGAGGGGGGGTCGTCTTTCTCTAATCTGCAGCCTGATGTGAGGCTGATCAGATTAAAGACTCTTCACATTAGGCGACATTAAACCTGATTTAAATGCTGACTGCAGTCTGGAGCCACCGTCCACCTAAATCTACTCTGATCTGATCCGTTTACGTGAGCAGGAAAACGTGTCACAACAAAAACAAGACACATGCTGTAAAATCTTTTTTTTTTGTCTTCCAAAATCTTTGTAGAATTTTTTTCTCATTGCTTTTCTTTCCTTTGTGTTTCCTTACTGAGTTTGGGATTACCCACTTGAAGAGGGAATGTGGCACTAAAATGTCCTGCAGGAGCCTCATGTTATCTTTAATTGAACTTGAGAAATGATTTTTATATAAAACAGAGTTCTGTCCTATTTTTCCCCCATCTCTCACACTGGAAGGGACAATGATGATGATGTGAGACTTGAACTTAATGTCAACATATTGCATGTCAAAACTGATCTTTGTGCTCAAAATAAGGTTCTAGTGTCTGTTTTGATTTAAAAGCATGGCTCAGCTGAATTCTCTCGCATTCCCTGAACATCACGAGGCCAGACTCCGTGGTTCTTTGAGAGCCCTCAAAAGTAGCCGTGTTTCCATTCAAATGTCTTGCAAATTTTAACTGGATTTCAAACAATTTAGCAAAAGGAAATATGTAGTATTATTCTTATTATTATTATGTAAGTATTGTTATGCAACAAGATGGCATTATTTAAAGAGCACCAGCTGGACCTCAGCCGGTAATAAACGATGCAGAAAACAGCAAATCTGACATTTTGTGTTTGTTTCACGTATTAATGTGAGGAAGCAGTGTTGTAGTACTCTGGATCGGTTGAGACTGGCCTCGAGACCAAGAATTTGTCCCGCCACAGTTTCATAATGAACTCAAAATACTTTTAAAAGTCGTTCCACAGCTTTTCCACAGAGAATATATCAGCCACATGTTAGCTACCTGAGTAGACTGAATATTGTCTGGTCTTGGTCTTGACTCCAACACTGCGAGGAAGCTTACATCAGATCTGTGTGCAGTGATCATGGATGTATTATAGAGACATGGGAGGCAAGAGGAAGCTGTCAGAGCGGAAACAGCTGATCAGTCATGTGACTTAAATGTTTGTTACATTAGAATTTATTCCACCTTTCCAAAACACCAGAAGAGCGTGTGAAAAGGTTTTTGTGAAAAGTTTTTTAAAATGATGCCACTTCCATTGAACATCACACACAAGGCCTCCCAGTCATTGCTCCCTCACACCACTGTTTGCTTTTTATATGCCAGATGGGAGAGTTACAGCATAATTTAAGGGTGTTGTACCCTTTAAGACTGTAGCTGCACATCTTTGCAATCTTCATCTCTACATACGTCAAAATCCTGTGACTTTCTGCACTGACCCCATCACATCTATTGGAGAGATATTAGGAAGGGATCTCATGGCTGGTATGAAGAGGAGGGATGATTACAGAACCTGTCCTTTTAGGCTTTTTATTATGTTAGATCTACTTGTGTCACTGATGTGTGGCTCAAACATGATGTTAAGTGTCTCCACAGGCAGTCTGAAACTTTACAAACTACCTGTTACACCTGCTCTCGCCTGTCAACTGACATCTCACTCGTCAGCAGCATCAACCCCAGATTCAGACCCCCTCTCTCACCTCCAGGTATGGGATGATCCTGCACGAGAACTCCCCCAGCAGCCAGTTCTTGGTGAGCTCGTGGAACACCACGAGCGGCAGACAGAAGAAGATGATGACAAAGTCCCAGAGCGCGAGGTTGGCCAGCAGCGAGTTGGAGATGCTCCTCATGTAGTAGTTGTGACACACGATGCACATGACCGACACGTTCCCGATGATCCCCACACTGAAGATGATGGCGGCGGTGATGATGACCGCGTACGCCCCATACGACTCTGCAGTGACCGGGTAGAACGGGTTCTTCACCGGCCTCCCTCTGGTCCTCGGGTTCACCGGGACTAACGGCGTGGTATCGGTAAAGTCCGGCAGAGAGTAGTCCTCCTCATAGTCACTGGTGTTGAGTCCAAAAGGGGGTACCGGTTCTTGCTCCTGCGCCATGGCCGCGGGCAGAGCCTCCCACGCGGCCGTGGTTCCGTGCATCGGCTCGCTCCGCTTCCTCCTGCTGGATTTTGCGCTCCGTCGGTGCCGCCGGTTCTGTCCGTGTTTCCCCAGGCTACAGGTGCGTCCATGCGGAGTTTGTTTAAGCACTTCTCCAGGCCTGCACCCACCTCGCAGCGGCTCACTAGCGTTGTATTTATTCGTGCGCAAAGCTTCAGCTCTGGGTTCAGGTCGGAGGCGCCGCGCTCCATTTTGCGCGTCACTTTTACGCACAGCATGCCGGGGTATCTGTGTTCCAAGCTGATTACGGGGTGACGGATTTACAGTATCCAACCACAAGGCCCGCGCACTCGCACCGCGTGTCCCCCTATTGTCCTCCCCGATGGCTGTGCGCCATCTCCGGCTCTGCGCATTCCTGTCAGCGGCGGTGGATTCATAGTGAGGACTGAAAGTAGTCTTTGTTTTCTTCCACTGGAACTGACTCGCGCCGGCCTCGCTGCACAGCCACAAACACAGTAACCCCGAGAATGGAAGCAGCATCGTGTGGTTCTGTCTAACCCGTCAGACTGAACTGATGCGTTTTCCAAAATGATCGATCCATCTCTGATTTCTGATAATCAGTCCAAAAACAGCGGAGATTTTAACTGCCACAAAAAGTTAGTTTTCATTCATTTCTGAG
This sequence comes from Larimichthys crocea, assembly GCF_000972845.2. Lineage (NCBI taxonomy): Eukaryota > Metazoa > Chordata > Actinopteri > Sciaenidae > Larimichthys > Larimichthys crocea. Next base: position 1,657,184 of record NC_040031.1, read on the forward strand.
CGCAAACAGCTTTCACAAAGTCTTTGGTTGTGTATCAGAGGTGCACCTGTCGGGTGTGGGTGCGTCCCGGAGCGGCTCCAGTCTGGAGGCATCACCAAAGAGACCAAAAACCACAGCGGAGAAAAAAGTCCTCAAACCAAGGAAAATGGAAACTGTCCGTTCAGACTCTCCGCAGCTGAAAGTGGTGGATGGGGGTAGAGTGGTCCACCTCCGTCTCTTGAAATATTTGTGCGCACAGCTGCTCCGGCGCGCTCGGAGTCCGGGATCGAGCGCGGTGAAATGGAGCCGGTTGAGACGCAGAGCTCCGTCTGAGAGAGAGGAGGTCGTGAGTAGGAGGAGGAAGAGGAAGAAGGCAGGAGGAGGAGGGGAGTCATCTGTCAAACCTGCTCTGACCCTATAATAAACTGTACAGACACACTGAAGTGTAATCTGTGTATCATTATGATATGATGTCATAATTATTATGTGAACAATCTTTTCAGGAAAACAAACAAAAAGACTTTTCCTGATTTTCCTCATTTTGGTGAAGTGACACTAATATGAATTTGACACATTTATTACAATTTCAAATGATTAATTTCCCAGATAGAAACTTTCTGTACTTGTAACTTTTTCTGTACAACGCAAACAAAAATATCAGTTCTCAAATTTATTTAAAAGTAGTTTGTAGTGCATACACTGTAAACCAAATATAAAATATTATACAACAATGCACATGGGCCAAGAAGTTTTGTGTTTTTAGTGACTCACGTACAGAAAACTGTATTCTATTACTGCGTGCAGACTAATATATCAATACACTTTTGACTTGAATACTTTGCTTCAGTTTATTATTAAATGACTAAAAGTCAAAGAGAAAAAAATGTCCCAGTTTGGTGAGAAGTCAAAGAAATAAAAGTAACTAGACTTTATTACGTTCTCATTGAATCCGTGTCAGAACAAGCTCTCAGGTCATTTGTGCCATCTAGTGCAAAGTCTGAGTGTTACACCAACACCAATCTGATGTCAGAGAATATTCAAGTGTTTGGTTGTTTTTTGACTCACAGGTTTTTACAGATCTATCTTCTGAAAGTAAAGCCAGCTTTAGCTTTGTCAGTTTAATCTGAAAATATTTAAATCCCCGTTTGGAGTTTTTTTTCCTGTGTTTGTTTCCACATATTTGATGGTCTCTAATAGCTGCTGGCCTTCAATGTACAGAAGAGAAACAGGAAAAGGCAGCAACAGAAAACTGAACTTCTGTGCAGACTGGAGACAGATGAAGATCAGACTCACCTCTGGACAATAAGGATGGTGTCTCCTGCCTAGAGGATGACTTTAAAACAACAAGGATATCCAAATAAGACATGAAGAACATGTGTACAAAGAAAGTAGACTGTACATTTATTTGCTATACTTACCATTTGTGTTCGCTCTGTACTGTATCATCTTTGGACCCACTTTATATCAATAAAGGACCAGAAAAAGCTTTTTATGAAGTGCATCATGCTGTCAGTTGACCAACAGATGGCACAATAACACTACAGATCAGGACGGAGAAGTTCTGCCAGAGAAGAGTTTGTTTTCAGGCTAAATGGTTTTCATTTGTCACTTTAAAGTTTTTTTTACTGATGAAAATGCATGCTGGGTGAGACTTGTGTCAGTTTAGACAATTAAAGAAAAACTCCTGGTTACAGAAACTAATATTTTTTACTTTTTATCTCAACAACAAAATCTGAAAGAAGTGTAACTGATCCTGGATCTGTGCAGGTGGTGACACACTGAACATCACAACCTTCCAGTATCAGAAAGCTTTTATTGTTTGTTTGCCATCATAACAACCTCCAACTGCATAAATACCAACAACCTCTTTTATTTTGAAAGTTATTAAAATGCTCAATGAGCTGCACAGGAAACATCAGATTGTTTAAAAATACACATCAGTCAGCAGTTTTATACATTTTTTGCAGCAACGCATTCTGTACATTTATTTTTTATGCAATGAACATGAAACCACGAAGGATGTAAATCCAAAATGTCTTTACTCGGCAGGTTTACCAGTGACCTTTGACCTGCAGGTGGTTCAGGCAGGTTCTGGGTCGGAGTGTGTGGAGGGGGGTTTGGTGAAAGCGGTGTGACAGATCTGATAGCAGGGTTGCTTTTGTCCCCCGTCGTCCTCTGTGCGGGACGCCATCAGACACAAATCGAGCCACGGACGCTCACCTGAGGACACATGCACACACCTGAACTCACTTTTACAGAGGAACACTGTATATTTCTGTGTATTGCTGACGTTGCTTCTTTGAATCTCATTATCTTAATTTGCTGGTTCAGACTTTGGGTTTTAAGTCTGCCACCTGTTGCTGGTAAACAAACAGTGATATGTATATTTGTAACTAGACGTTTTACTTTACGTTTAACTTTTTGTTACCATTTTGATGGTTTCAGTAACATCAGTGATTTCCTTCAGTTAAAGTTTCCTGCAACGTTAATACAATCAAACAAGAAGCTAAAACTTTAAGAAAATAAATTAAAAACAAGTGACCCTAAAATTATTTTCTTCCTTTAGGGCTGCAACTACTGATTATTCTAATTTTGGATTATTTTGCTCATATATTATTCTCAGTTAATCCTTTAAAAGTTTATTTCAAACTTTTAAAAGTCTATTCAATGTCAGAAAATACAGAAAAAATTGATCTGATGATTTAAAAAAGCTATCTTTTAGTTAAAAAAAGTTTAAAAAAAGAATAACTGAGAAGATCAAACTCGGCATTATTCTATTTTTCTGCTTTAAAATGACTTAAACAATGAACCTACTATCAAAATAATTTTTGGATGAATGATTATTTGCATAAGCAATTAACAATGTTTTATTTTTATAGTATCATTTTGAATCATTTCACTCTTGTGATGCACTTTGTGACACATGGTAAATAAACTAAAACAAAAAGGAATAAAAATATTTCTTAAGAAATAAAGGAAAATGAGATTAAAGCCAAGTCATCCCAAAGCACCTTAAATATTATATATGAGTTTTGGGGGATTTAAATGCTTTTGATTCTGAAGATGTCGCCTGCACACTGAAACAGCACCAAAGAAAACACTTCTCCTTTCTGTTAGCAAACTGTTAAAACTGGAAATCTTATTTCTTCTTTTATTAAATCTGCTTGATTAAAGAGTTAGAATTGAAGATGTACCAGTGCTGCCTCCTGGTGGACAGAGGGAGTCCATTGTTTGATGGATGCAGTTCTGAGCCTCCTGACTGGCAGCTACTTCCTCTGGAGACACCCCGAAGAACGACTTCTAAAGAAAAACACAAACCACGATTTGCACTTACTAACTCTGACTTTCTTTATCGGGTGTTTTTATCATGTTGTGTATTTTTCCTTTAACATGTTTATTTGATGTTACTACTCTTTACAATGGACATAATATATCATTTGGTAACATTTGGTAATGAACTCTTCCCTCTCCTTTTGATTTAAATCTGTCTTGAAATGTGATCTGAAACTCACGGCGTCTCTCCACAGGAAGGCTTCTAGCGTGTCGGTGGGATCCTGCACCTCAAAGGCCATCAGCAGGACGTACTGCAACAGCTGAATGCCGAGAGCTGCAGACCAGAACACCAGAGATGACAACACTGTGTAATATATTTCAGAGGAAAAAAAATGCAGCCGAGGAGCTTTTAGAACCTGCTGAATCAGGAAAAAGGAGAGGGAGTACTACATGAAACTCTGGACGAGCCTTTAAACCCCTGAACACAACAAGACAACACAGGACACAAACGGTAACAGTAACAGCTGAGAAATATGATTTAAAAAAAAATAAAAAATTGTCATAGTGGCTGCAGTTTTAAAACCCTCCATAATGGTGTACTCATGGATGAGGCCAGAGAATGTTTTTTGGAGAATGAACGAAAATCTACATTTTTCTTCGCATACAACAGGCAGAGGGAGAAGCTGACATTTTAGTGTGAGCTGTTTTCTCCGTGTTCTCCACCTCCACAGTTTTTTGTTTTCACCTTCCAGAGTTTGAAAGCAATCGTTTCCCTCACCTTTAGCAATGATCGTCTCATCGATCGGCTCGACTCCTTCGGCACACAACTCCCTGAGTGCAGGCTCGGAACATCGTCTGCACCTGAACCCATGCAGGAAATGACAGAGAGAAGAGATCAGCGCTCAAATGTTCTCAGTGATATTTGACAAAAAAAAATGGTGATTATTATCCCTTTTTATTAGTGGGCTCAGCTGCATAGGTTTAAGCACACAGCTACTGAACATCCTTTGGACAAATGTCTGTGGCCAGATGCTGAAAATCTACATCCAAGCCATTGTGTGTTTGTTTGTTAGCACTGCCAAAACCAAAGCTGTCCCTGAACACATCCTGTGTAGACACTGCTGCTCTGCTCTGATTGAGCAGCTAACTGTCTGATAAAGCTCTAACTGCGTGAAGTTCATCTGACCCGTAGTATTTCCTCCTGCCTCTGAACAGGAAAGGTGCAGACAGGTCGAGCAGAGTCAGGTGACCTCCCGATGACCTCACAGGGATGATGTTCTGGTATCCGGACACTAGTTGACGCGTTTCCTCCAAAGTCGAACCTGCAAGACAGCAGAACCTGTCAGCAGACGTCTGAGTTTAGAAGTGAAAACTTGACTTTTTGTGCGTCAGACTTTTGACCCGTTACCCATTAGGAAGATGAGCTCCTTGGTTCTGTTCTCAGACACGAGCTGGGAGGAAAGGTGAACAGTCAGAGGTTGCTTCAAGGATCCTGGGTTATCTCTGGGTGCGTCAATCTGCCCAGAGAGCAACCATGGAGGAGGACTGCAGGGTCCAGACTCTTTTGATGCCTCCAAGAAGAGATGTGCCACCAGTTCATCATCTGGGATGTCTTGCCTGGTATCACAGTGGTGAGTCATTTCATTACATTTTAGATTACATTACATTTAGAAATCAAACAATGCATACAGACACAAATGTAAAATAAACCTGAGGTTTTAACATTGTGTGTGAACCTACATGGATGTACACTTGCTGCAGTAGAGTTTCAGAGCCTGGTGGAGTCTGTGGGGTTTGTAGGATCTCAGCTGGGCTCTGACGTGGTGAACTCGACCCAGATTGGACCGCTTCAACTCAGACAGCGTCACTGGCTCTATGTCGTGAGTGCAGTTTCTCTCTGAGGCACGCAGGGAATCTATGACACATTAAACACAGTTGCCACAGTTTTCACAGATACAAGAGTGACTCTGATCAACTTCAACTTTTCTTATTAATGCTGCACCATAGAAACCTTCTCCTTAAGAAAATGGAAGTAGCATTTGACTGTATCCTGACCTTGAATATCATTAAAACATGACTTCACACAGGATTCGTACATACAACACTCATACACTAAGTGTGTCAGTACGGAAAACAAGCATGTTTAATGAACTTGTTATGATGGCACATTTAACCACAAGAATGAGCTTACATTGCAGCCTGTTTTGCATTTCCAATATTTTTCACATCATTTTTCACATAAAGGCTTATTTCTACCAAACCAGAGTTAATGATTCTTGGAAAATTGTTTTTTTTTTTTGCTTGTTTGTTTCTGTCCAGTTTGAATTGTGTTTATGATTATAATCCGTGAGGTAAAGTTACTGGTTTTGTCAGTGGAGTCTGGTCGCCTGTAGCAGTCATTTGTTTTAGTTTAAAATGCTGTGCTCTAGTGCAACATCTTGATATTTAGTGTCATATATAGAACCTTAAAAGTGTGTGAAGTTGTAATTCTGGAAACAGATGTATTTGTACACAGACAGCTGATAAACCAGCAATGTTCTACCAATCTGCTGGAAATGGGAAGGAAATCCAGAACCAATGAGAAACAACAGAAAGCGCTTAAAGTGCTTAAAGTGACATGTGGACTGTTTGCTTCTGTGGTGTGTTGCGTTTCATACCTGTGCTGCTCTCCGCTGTCACATCACCTACATCAGAAACAGAGAAACAATCAATGACTGAACCAGACACAGGAATACACAAATCAATAAGCAATAAGTAACACAGGCCTGTAAACAAACTGTACTCTAACAAACAGATTGTACTGCCTCACACATCCTGCAGCACTTGTGTTTAATAGAGAAAGAAAGAGAAAAAATAAGAACATAAAGACCTAATAAAGATTTCTTTAGAATGTGCTGTACAATAAGACCAGTGCGTATGAGTGGTTTAATGTCATAAATTCATTCTTCTCTCCTTTTTCATCCTTCACCTGCTGACTCTGGTATCAGAGCTCTTCAAAGACCTGGTTCGGATATGACTATGGCTGATTTTTTCCTGTCATTAAAACTGAATTACTTGAGTCCGTTCATAAAGAGGTTAAACAAATAAAACAAACAAAAAAAAAAGTCAGAGTTACATAACAGACATGAGGCCTGCAGGTTCGAACACGAGGAGAAGAGTTATTTTAAAGCTGTTGCCGTTTGTCTGCCTGTGCGGAAACCTTCAGGTCACAGTTGAAGTTTGGACTTTTTATTACATCCTCAGTGAAGCGTGGGCCTTTTACAAGGCTCTGCTAATGGAAGCAGCTCCCTGCAGCTTTAGTCCATCCGTCCTTTCCTCAGTGAAAAAAATTGGGAACGATGAGCAGTCATGATGTTGAAATTTCTGCTGTTGGTGAACAAGTTTTTCAATGAATCAAAATCCGGCTTGTTTTTTGGTCATGTAATGAAAAAAATTTCATTTTCAATCTCAGTCACTGGTACATAGACACCACAAAGGAGTTTTATTGGAGAACAGGACTGCTGGTGTCGTCAATTTGCTTCTATTTGAATCTATCCAGCTGTCTGCACAGGCAGAGTAACAGCTTGCTTTTCACACTCTACCCACATAAACACAACCTGGACATAAAACAGAACAGGCCTTATGTATCTGTTTTTTGCATAACTACAGTTTGCATCCTGTGTAGACACAGCGTTAGTGTACACAGGATGCATGCAAAATGCCGCTTCCTAACCTACTGCGAACGAGCAAACTCTAGTGACATTCCTTTTAAAAAATGTATATACTGTGAGCAATGTTGTGCTTACAGCCTTGTTTATCTATTTATAACTCCCAGCAGCTTCCAGATTTTGTCCAAATCTCACTTTTTTTGAAGATATCCTTAAAAAAGGGTGCTGTGGATCATATGGATGTGCCACTTCTCAACGTCTTAAATGAGGCAGGTATATACAGTATGTATCTGAAAAGACCTGATGATGACACTAATTGAAAAGATAAGGGATGACCATAATTGTTATATAATAATTCACCCTGGGTTAAACATGACACTGTAACACATTCCATCCCAAATTCCAGTTGATCTAGGCAACTTGGTTGTTTTAATATTTGATGGAAAAAAACGATAAATGTGAGACCCATCCAACATTCCTACCCAGAGACTCTGGTGGAGTTCCCCAGATCTCCAACAACGTCGAGTCATTCAGCTCATCATCCTCTGGGAAGGCCTTAATGGTTCTACAGATACATAAACAAGAAGAAAATCTTTAATGAGACTTACTCTCACGGATACATAAATACAGTGACATTAATCAAATTGTTAAAATTTCCTGAAAGGGATGAACCAACAAGGACTGATTTTAAACCCTGGATTATTTTATCTTATTGTATGTCCTCTCTAAACGGACGCTCCAAACTTTTAAACCTTTGAATGAATAGCAGCTGACACGCCGTGTCTACACTAGTGCTGGCCTAGTCTTTCCTGGTCTAATGGTGCAGCTAAAGCAGGACCAGTAAGAACCAGAGCGCAGTCTGCAATATGGAGTGTGTTTTCAACAACGACTTTATTTCTAGCCTCAGTTCTTTTATTTGTCCCTCGTCTCAGGCTGTACCTCTTCAGCTCCTGTATGTCAGGACTGTTTTCTGGAAGAACCCGGATCCCCCTGCCAAACGCCGTCCCTCCATGCAGGTGAAAAGCCAGGTGATCCACTTCCACTGACTGGCTGCTGGTGAGGCCGGGCACCTTACTGGATCCTGGGATCGCTCGTAGGTTGTAGATCCTCAGAAAGTCTCCAGGCTGATGAACACACACAAGAAAAAACATAAAAATGAAATATTAGAGGCATTTTATGAGTAAGTAGACATATGGTAAAAGAGAGGAAAACCTTGGAGCGCACAATTTTAGGTCATTGACTGCACTTATAAAGCTGTTCAATGCGAACAGGAAAAGGCTAACATTGAGCATAGGTTAAACCTCAAATTCTGATTAATGAAGGACCTGCTCACCCCAACAATGAGACAGAGCAGGAGAGTTTAGTGTCTAGCTTTTCAAGGGATCGTGTGGGTGTTTTAAAGGGTTGTATTACATTATATTATTAGAAGTAGACAGTGGTCTGCATGCCTCAATGTTACATTACAGAAGGCCTAACACCGAGCTTTGAGGTACATCCATGTGTTTTACTAGTATTTTATATATATTTTTTAACAATATATTTATTAACATTTTCTTACATACACATACACTTGTATATACATACATGTCGTTATATCAAATATGTAGGTCTATGCTCCAACGAAAGCACCTGTTATGGTACAAGTGTCATAAACAGAACAAAACCGAACAAACAAACAACCATTACATATACACATCACTAACACTCACTTCTCATCCATAAGACATTTTATGCGTATCTTAAGGGCTTAATACAATTGCGGGTATTTGAATTTATTTTTTGAATACGAATTTGTATTTAGTCCTGTTGTAAGGTTTACATGACTACTTATTCCTCCTCGTTATCATTTGCTAAATCAATACCATTAACAAACTTATTAAATGGTTTCCAGTTTTACTAGCATTTTAGTACTGGATTTGTCTTTGTATGCTCAATGATATTAGAAGTTTATAAATAGGACCTATTACATCCAAGAAGTAGTCTTACAGCAATACCACACAGCCACCAAGGAAGTGAAGCCAACGCAGAAGTGCCAAAAAACTGGAATGAACAAGTCAGTCTCCATAAGTCTGTGTATGTTAAAATGTCCTGCATTAATTGTGGCATTAATTGACGGATGGGTGCTGTGAGCTGTTTGAGCAACAAGGCTTCAGTCAATCCACCTTGCTAAGCATAAGCCCAACTGAACCCCACTATTTGACACTGCAGAGCTCAGATCAGAGTTACAGTGACAGAGCCAGACAGACACAACTTTCTGACTCAAACAGCTGATCTGCAGCTTTGTTTATTGTTTCATATCACGATAAATGATTCCGTTGTTTTGCAAATCTCCCTCTTTACAGAAAACATGTTTCGCACAGCATGGATGAACATGCAGGTTGCAAATTAGCATGACACAAACAAAGAAACACAGTGACACAGTACGGGGTAAAGAGAAGTCGAACCAGAGAAGGAATCTGACCAGCCAGGACAAAACGAGGAGCTACTTCTGTATGACAAGGGTGGCATGGACCAGAACGTGCAAATTATGCTGCAGACCTGGCCGCACAACAGACTCATAGAGCACTAACCTCTCATACCAAACCATAAAGGAGAAAGTCTACAGAGGAGAGACACAAAAGTACAATCAAGTGCTTAAAACAAACCCCAGATTCAGATGTTGTGAGTCTTTTACCCGTGGCTCACCATATGGCAAAGAATCCTGAAGATGAAAGATAGTGACTCTTTAGCGTTCACTCTCTTCAAGATGCAAACTTTAAGGAGGTTTGTTCCTATATGTATATCCATGTCGAATTAGACTAATCTATCTAATCCTCTTTTTGCAATACCTCAAAGACACAGTGACAGAAACATGCTTCATAAGGAGTGATCTGACATGCTTTGTTAAGGTGTTTCTAAATTTTCTGGTCTGTTAGTGTGGATCAAGTCTGGTGAATCAGCAGATGGCGATGTTGCACTGGTTTTACAATGAGTGTGGCGACAGTCATTCCGAGGCTGCTCAAAGGACTTGGCTCGAAGGGTTTGTCGTTTTTTTTTTTTTTTCTGCACAGCTCACCGTCACGACGAGCACGCAGTCGATAGAAATCTTTCCTCGCTCTCATCATCAACAAACACTTGAGTGATCAAGTATCAGAGGGATTCAGTCTGTTCAGATATGTCACTGAAGACTTTACACGACTGGTTTTAGAGCCAGATTCACACGCAGATACTGTACACGACCTATTATTGCATTATAGTTGGACAGCAGAATAAAGACTCAGGAAGTAAATCCTCTATAAATCCATTTTCTCCATATACTGAGTGAAGTTTGAGTCACTGTCAGGGTGGATTAACAGCTGATGTCCTGAGGCTTCTCCTCCTCTGAACGTCCACAGGAAGAGCTGTGAGATGAACTGGGAGGACTGGAGAGCTGCCAGAATTATCCTTTCACCTTGAATTATGCCCACATAACTGGATGATACCAAGACAAACTGGAGAAGCTCTGCCACTTACGTGAGTTCAAAAGGAATCAAAAGATGAAATAGTCTTGGTTTTACTTTCTCTGTCAAGTAAAACATTAAAGAGGAGGGTCTTTAATGAGATCAAGGCTAATTATGTAGTATCAATAGAAGACTAATATAAAATGATTTTTTTTCTTCTTCATCACACTCAATATTCCTCAACTGAAGTCAGCTTTCAGCAGCAAGGAGATCATCTTCATGAGGAAAATGAAGCACTGGTGGTTTGTGCAAACTCTCAAAACAACCTCATCCTGACAAGCAACTACTTATGGTTGTGTGAATAACACCTATCCTCTCTCATTGTTCCACCCTTAGAAAATCACAAAGGGTGTCTTTTGAAACAGTGTTAAGACATCAGAAATCACATCAAAAAAACACTCACTGGTCCACTAATTGTCCCAGTTTGTCAGTAGTTGACCCATTGCTTGCTGGTGTTTCTCAGCGAGTTAGCAGTAAACATTGTTACCACCAGATTGTAATCCGACATTAAGTCGCCAGTTAACAGGGTCACTCATTAGCTAAATATCTACATTTGATTTGCAAAGTAATCTGCAAAAACAACAACACAAAATGCTAATGTTGATATCACACTGTTGAGCCACCCTGCTGTGACAGCCCTGCTAGACGTAAGAACCTCTAAACTGTCCCTGATGTCATCCATTTTTAATCAAACAGATGCTAATTCTCTGTAAGCAGTGCAGAAAGAGGCATAGCCACATCTGCACAATTTGGAAATTCACACTAACCTCAAAAGATATTCCAAAAAGATCTAAAATGATGGAAAATATAACAGAATGATGTCAAGAGAAGCTTTTTGGTACATTTAGCATCTGACAGTCAGCTTCTACCAGGCGTAAATAATCTTGACATGATTTGGAAATATATCTGCTTTTATTATACAGAGCATCAAAAGAGTGTTTTGTAACATAAGATTTAAAATATCTTGGGCCTTGAAGGGGTCATCTGATCTGATCGTCATTAAATAAAAAAATGGAACAAGGCTGGGAGCAGTTCTCTCCTCTTTCTCTTTCTTTAAGTTTATGTTTTAGTTCTTGAGCAGGAAGGAAGGAAACATGCTATTTGAGTATGAATCATTAAGATCACATAAATCTCACTGTGGCAACGAGCAAACAATAGGACCAAACAGGCATTTTTTTATTTGCAGAATACCAGACCTTGCCTGGGTTTTACTGCATCTCTGGAGGCCTGGATGTTTAGCAGAATGAGACAGAAAAAAAAATAAGCAAAAGTAATCACAAGTCTGGCTTTGTTTTCTCAGAGCTACATGAGAGTTTAGCAGAATCCACCACCGTTTGTGTTTAAAAAAAAAAAAAAAAGTGTAGAAAGAACTGAGAGAGTGACTAATGCTGAAAAACACCAGAGGACAGACAGACAGAGTGAATAAAGGTGGTGCCATGTAGCATCCACTGTGATTCGGCCCTGTTGGACTTCCTGTTTGTATTCACATATTAAAGGCTCGGTAGCGGTCCTGAGGGTCCAGGTGGGATTATAATGAGCAGTCATTCAGCTGAGAGTAGCAGCACCTCTGGTCAGAGGATCAAGGTCACACTATGTCCAAGAGTGCAGTGGATCATTGAGACGGTTTTGAAGTTGGCAGCTTTTGATGGTAACAAAACTTTTCAGTTTTTTTTGTATCACCATTTCTGAAAGCATTTCAACACAACCTCTCTTTGTCCTTTTGGTTGTGGTGTACAAGTGACAGAACAGTGACAAAGACAATAACAGACTCAGATTTCAACTTTTGAGACAAATATGGGCTGCCGGGTGACCTTGTAATGCCCCAGTGCTCAGAGGTCTATTAAAAGGATTGTCCCGGTTTGCTGTGGAAGAACTCATTCTGCCCACAACCCCAACTAAACCTTTGGGATAAACTGGAATGCTGACTGACAGACCAGATCACCCAACATCAGCGTTGAACCTAACTGATGCTCTTCTGCTGGATGGGAGCAGATTCAACAGCTAGCGGAAAGCCTGACACCAGAACAGACTATTATGCTTATCCTGGTTTCATTTTCTCTTAAGTAACAACAAGATAATCTTAGAAAATAGAACCAGAGAAGAAAAGACAAAATGGCCTCATGGCTTAATCAACAATCCCGGCTTAAGAACCGACAGCAGGACAATCAGCGGTATCATTAGAGGTTGGTGACGGGCTTTTTGAGCTCTTTGACCAATCAGATCATTCAGCTGAGACCACATTTAGGATAATGGGTGCATTATCACCATCGGCATGTGCACAGGGGGAGTTCAGGGAACGTAGCTGTGGACACACTGGTCCACGGCTCGGAGAGTGATTGGCCTGTCTGACAGAAAATGGCTCCCTGCAGCTTCCCCTGCAAACAAACCATTTCCCTTTCAAAGAGGCTGAGGGAACAGAGTGAAGTAGCCTGTGGCGGCTTCTGTAAGCACTTGATCTGTATGAAAACTAAACACTCTACCGTCCGCCTACCACCAGACAGCGAAGATGCCACTGCCGCTGCCGCTGTCTCATGGTATTAGTGCTGCTCGGCTGCTCACTAAAAAGGGATTCCTTAAAATTCAAAAGATTGCTTTGGGCTTCCACGTCATCTCGTCAAGCTGAGGCTCAATATAGCAGCCAAAAACTTGTGCCCTCGCCGAGAAGAAGAAACTGTTCATTTCACACTGGTTTCTTTATGGAACAGGAAGAAAATGGGCTTTAAAAGCCAGACAGATTCAGTCTAATTCGACAGCGAGGCTCCTTGTGCTGGAAAATCAACTCAATGGGGAACTCGGGATGGAACAGATGGAAGTTCACATTATTTCTCGGCTGCACTCTGAGTCTTAAATAAAACAATCAAAGAAGGGACATACAGACCACTGTCATGACTGAATAATCTGTCATCATAGATATATTCAAATGGCTTATTTAATATCATCACTGGCAGCCGTGGCTGTGGCTCGGAGGCTTGTCCACTAATCAGAAGATTGGCGGTTCGATCCCAGGTTTGATCCCCTCCAGTCTACATGTTGAAGTGTCCATGGGCAAGATACTAAACCCCTAATTGCTCCTGAAGGCTGTGCCATCGGTGTGTGAATGTGTATGAATGGTTAGCTCCTCAAATTGATGAGCAGTTGGCACCTTTGCATGGCAGCCAGTGTATGAATGTGTGAATGAGATACATACTGTAAAGCGCTTTGAGTGGTCAAAAGACTAGAAGGCAGTCCATTTACCATTTAAATTATTATCAATGCATCTTTGGACAATTCATGACAAGAAATGTCAGTACAGGAATCTAGAAACAATGATCCCATTACAGTCTCTTCAGAAATCACTTAGAAGTAGAGCTGCAACTATTACTTGATGAATCAGAATGATTAATGAGAAAACGATCACACAGATTAGCTGATAATGAAAATAATTGTTGCAGCTGAATCAGATAGTTTTCAGTGCATCTCAACTTGTTATCAATACAGACACACAATGATAGCAAACAACCACAATGTTCTTTCTTACCCTATCTTCCTTCATATTTTTTTAAATCCACTATCCGATAAGATTAAAATAGGCCCATTCACAATAGAGCGGGATGATTGGGGAAAAAGTTGAGCTTGAAATTAATTAATCAGCTTTGGAAGCTTGAAAAGTCGAACTTTGAACTGTCACTACAGGATAGATGGATAGAGAAGCCCTGAAAGGTCCAGTGTCAGATTTAGGGGGCACTATTAAGAGAATGCCTCTCGCCCAATGTCAGCTGGGATAGGACACCACATATATCATCGCATATCGAAACCTCACATCACACTAGGAAGGAGAGATTAAGACGAGGGGGTTGCAATCCACAACTTTACCAGTAGATGCTATTAAATCCCTCACACTGGTCACTTGTGCATTAATACTCAACATGACTAAACCACTAAATAAACCACTAGTTTATTTACTGCATTCAGAGTGTTTGGAGAGGATCTCTGTTGTGCCTCTCAGTTTTCTCTCTTCATGAATAATACAAGAAGGAGGTTGAGGCAGTCATCGAGGCCACTGCGGAGTCAGACGGCCGCCAGGGAAGTGCCGAGCCTTACAACTCGGGGGGAATAAAACCCTTTAGCAGCAGAATGTTTTACTCAAACTGAGGAGCAGATTTGGACTGTTTTACTCTACATCAACATAACATTTGTTTTTCTGATTAAAAGGTTGATAAAGAGCCAAAAGAACAGACTGTCAGACAATCTGACAAAGGACAGTGCTGGAAAATAAAAGCTTCACACCCACTCACATTCACGCCGAGATAAATTTAAATAATCAAATGATCTGTACACGACATTCGAGAGCTGTGTAATGAAGCATCAGTGTGAAAGTGAATCTGAATTCTTTTTAACGTGACGCTCTGCTGACTCCTTAAGCGCCAGGAGAAGCAGCATTTCTGTTGCGGTCGCTGGTTTTTGGTGGAGGTTTGAGCCCGCAGGCTGACATGGAGTCTCATTTTCCTTAGAGCTGTGTTCACTAAACAGGAAGAAGAGTGGGAGTAAAAAGCGTGCTGCATTAGCGCCCGACCCCCCAAAAACATTCAGTGACATGGAAATGTGTACTCGGTTGAGTGTGAGTGCTAAAAATGAGATAATGAGCGGAAGCTGTCAGAGTTGAACACAGACTGAGGAGATCACGGTGACGATGTGAACACAACCATCAATGGCTCAGACTTTCGCCACAATATTTCAGGATGCGGCCATTACAGAAGCAGTTATGAAACACAACAGATGAAGCCAAATGTCCCCCCTTCTGGACACACAAGTAATTTCCACTAAGTATTTGGTCATTTATGCAGTACAGTGGAGAAAGATTATGCACAGTATATGCACAGTACAACTTATGATGAGTTTTGTCTGAGCATGACAAAATAGGTGGGCACAATTTCAAGTTAAATTGAATGTTTCGGCAGTGAAAAGAGACATTTGGATTAATCACGGTTAACCATCGCCCCCTTGGACAAAGAGCGTCAATCTTTGTCAAGATGGAAGTTGTTCAGCATGCTTCTGACTGATCTCCATTTTGAAGGAATTAAACCAGCCTGCATTACACGCTGGTTTATGATCAGAAATCATCAAACATGACTATGATTTCTTTTATTGTAATTTAAATAATTGTGTTGGAAAAGTACAGTCTAGACCCAAGTGGTGGGGCGACCGACATCACCATCGATCAAGCCATGCAGAAAAAAACAGATATTTGCTGTTTCAATTCCTGAGTGAGCTGTGGGGTTCAGGATTCACACTGAAGACAGGTGCAGGTTCAGCAGGAAGAGAAAATGAGGCGTGTTTAGAGGTAAACCAGGTAAACGTGTGCTGGAGAATCTGCTGAGGCGGGCAGAGAAAGACTGCAGGGGGGAGAGAGGGGAAGATAAATGGATGAATTAGGAATGGCAGAGTCAGGAGAAAATAAAAAATTAGTAATGGAGAATTGGAAGGGAGCAGAGACAGTAGGAGGAGCGAGAGACAGTGTGGGTGCGAATAATGGCGAGTGACGGTGGCTCTGGAGACAGGCGAAAAACTGAAATCCTGTGAAATGTGTGTATTAGTGTGTACCGCTCTCATGCTACACGGCTCACTCGATTCATGTCGGCATTATGAATTGAAATGGAGTGGAATCACACCAAACCATCGCCTTTGTGACTATGTCAGCATGCTGATATTAGCATGTAGCTCAGCGTACACCATTGTGAAATAGTTCGACACCAGCTTCCCCTCACAGAACAGCACAAGTCTGTTTATTTCAGATCACATAAAGCACACGTGCCTCCATTTGTTAGATTACAGGAGCTAAAGCGGATCAAAAGGTGGAGTTTTCCGTGCTCATGAACAGCACATTTAGCAGTTTCCTTCAGTTCTGTTTCTTCTTTTCAAAATGAGACTTGACAGCAGTTTACTGAGCTGAAGGCAGACAGAGCTGAGTGACAGCTGGAGCTGAAGAAGACCGTGTCAGATGTTTAAAGGTACTGACACAGAAAAAAAAAAAAAAACACAGTGCAAGGATTATATATTATATATGCAGGCAGACACATTCACATGTTAGGCATGTAAATGGCAGGTTTACTGAACAAATTCAAACAATTTTAAAAGATCTTTCCAGGCCCAAATGGATCAAGGTTAACTACCACTAAAAGCCTTTATGATAAAAAACAGCAGGCTAGACAGAAGCTCACAGAC
Source organism: Larimichthys crocea (assembly GCF_000972845.2). Classification (NCBI taxonomy): domain Eukaryota; kingdom Metazoa; phylum Chordata; class Actinopteri; family Sciaenidae; genus Larimichthys; species Larimichthys crocea. Next base: position 1,673,763 of record NC_040031.1, read on the forward strand.
AGGGAGATGCATATGCTGACAGCAGAATGTAACCTATATAATAATGTTAGGTTGACTAAATATCAAAAGAAATTCTGTTCAAGCTTTTTTAATGACCCATGTCTAATTGAATCTATTCTATAAACTTTTGAGGGCTCAATTTTCCCTCAGATTCGCAACCTTCCAAGGATTTCAAGGATCTGTAAGGACCATGACGTGGTCATTCATTTGGGGCTATCCATGGAACCTCGGTGCAATGGACGGATGAAGTCTTTTAGTAAAGTTTATGTAACATGGATCCTCGCAGCTTTGCAGATAGAAACTAAGATATATTAATTGTACTTCTGTGACTCAAACGTAACCATCCATGTCGAAGTGTTAAAACCAGGAGAGACACAAAGTATATTCATTTACACAGAGACTAACAGCACACGGTGCATTATAATCTCCATGTTCATCACCTTGTCAATACAGTTTTATGTGTTCCTGCTGATGAAGCTGTGTAGGAGTGTCAGACTGACATTTTGTTGCTTTAAGGCTGCAGAGGTTTTCTTCCTTTCTTAAACAAGTACCACTCAAATAAATGTTTTCACACACACACACACACACACACACACACACACACACACACACACACACACACACACACACACACACACACACCTCCTTGTTTTCTTGTTCTCAGCTTCCCTTTTCATCATAATGGGCTCCTTTCTCTCCTAATGGCCTTCTTCTGACTGAACCGCCTCAGTCGATTTCACACAATATCACTGATGATTTCACCAGAGGAGCCTGGTAATTGGAGGAAATATTCCGGTTAGAACACTTCTTTAGCAGAAAGACCCTCACTGTGTGTCACTGCGCCTATGTGAAGTGAATTGACAGGTTTTAAGAGACACCTGTGAGAAAAAATCCAATCAAAGCGACATTTTACCTATAATACATCATTCAAAATCAAATCAAATCTTATTTGTATAGCCCAAAGTCACAAAGTACATTTGCCTCGGAGGGCTTTACAATCTGTACAGGGAGTGACACCCTCAAGACAATGGGTGCACATTATTAACAGGTTTGTTAAAGTCTGCAGTTTGGTTTTCTTGATGAACATCTTTGTCAGTCACTGTCAGTTACTGGAGTCACAAACTTCCTGTAGGAAAAAATGTTTTCTCAATTTTCTGTATTGCTGCACACGGCTACTCTTTTTTTTTTTAAAACCAAGTAATACACTCAGTCAAATTTGATTATTTATTTTGATTATTATCCGGCCAATAATCAACATTAGCAGGCTTAAATTTTTATTATCAATCATGTTCCGTCAATGCATTGATGTCACTGCATCTTAGAAGTGAGGTATTTCCACACCTCTAATAAACAGCATGTAAATCACAGAAAAAGGCCAGCACTGTGCCAGGAGTAAAAGTCACCTTAAGTCTTTTTTGTAGTTTAATTTGAAACTAATGGACCGACCCCTCAGATCTTGAGACATGTTGGGGGTCGGAGACCACTGAACTTAATCAACTGAGTGAGTATAACAAAGAGTATAATTTACCGACTCTGACAGTACAATAGGATTTAGTGTTAAGTTACTCTTAAGTAAATTTTTTTGAGGAAAAGCAGAAACCTAATACAATTATGATCTTAACATTAACATGATAGTGTTGTCATGGTAGCATTCATGAAGTCCATGGGGTAATACGCTAATAAGTATTTTTCCCATCTTCAAACACAGGAGAAGATCAGTCACAGTTTACAGTGATACTGTACGCACAAAGACGCAATTTCTGGTCAAACTGGTGAGACAAACAACACTACTCTACAATTATCTAATTAAAATCAGGGTACACATAACATGAGAAAAACATCTCCTGATAAAACCTGGTTAGTGTGCTCTGTTATGGAGAAACAACTGAATCTAAATTTAGCTCGCTGTTAATTAAATTTTTACACCTCAGACGAGAGTCTTCACATACCTGACGTCTTCTCGTACAAAAAAAGGAAAGTCTCTCACTTCTGTGACACAGAGCCTGGATTTCCTTTTCTCCAGGTTTTATTTCTCTGTGGTTAACTATGTGAGTTCACATCAGCTGATCATGGCACAGGTAAATGACTGTAAACGTACTACAACACATCTAAAGGTGGTTGAGGACACGTCTGGATGTAGAGTCTGATCAGTCAAAACAAGACCAGATTCTGGACTTCAAGTAAAATTATTCGTATCGCTCAAGATGACAAGTCTGTCTCTGTTTATAAAAACATATGGAGTACAGTGGTCCCTTGTTTATCGCGGGGGATACGTTCTAAAAATAACCCGCAATAAACGAAATCCACAAAGTAAGTTTTACAATTATTATACATGTTTTAAGGCAGTAAAACCCCTAACCACACACTTTTATACACCTTTTTACACGCATTTTGTACAGTACTCCCTTAGCCAATCAGGACGCAGAACACAATGCGCGTTCATACTGTACAGTACGCTGTAAAAAAAAACATGCAAAATTACACTGAAAAAATCCGCGAAACAGCGAGTCTGCGAAAAGTCAACTGCGTTATAGCGAGGGACTACCGTACTTTACTTTTGGGAGCCAGACAGAGTGAAGTATGTAATCCTGGACAGTTCAAAAGCTGATCCTAATAGAAATACCCCAAAAAGCCTGATCTGGACGGGGATACTCCAAAACCCTAATCCTAACCACCATACTCCAAAAAAACAGATCTTAAACAGGATACTCCTTTACCTCTTAAGCCCCAGGCTCTTTTTTCGGCGTCTGCTCGAAAATGACATAACCAAAATGATTATGAGTATATCTCTACAAGGTCTATTTGAATAATTTTGATATTATAATAAATAACTAATATTTTTTGGCTGCTGGTTTATTGAGTTTTCATAATTGAGTGACAGTGATGGTAACTGTTAGAACTGTCACAGTCTCAGATTTCAAATGACACATCGTTTGTCTGCGGAGCATGAAGTGTCAGAGCACTAGCAATGGAAATTTGAGAAAGTGAGTTGACTTTATGACGCTATACAGATTTTGATATTTGATAATTAATTTGCTTGGTGTTGGAGTTGTGTTTGGTGTGTGTAAATATGACTTATATGTGCTTGTAGCAGGGTTTCTCCTGTTTAATTTAATGTGACTGTATTGTTACGTGATTATCACAGTATTTCATGCTTTTTGTTGCACAGCAACCCCAGGGGCTTAAGAGGTTAAGCCAATCCTATCTGGGATACTCCAGAAATTACACTCTCATTTATCTGGTACTCCAATGACCAGATCCATAGAGGGATACTAGAAAAAAAAAACATCCTAAAAAAATTAAAAATACTCCAAAAAGTGAGAGATACTTGAGATGTCTGCTTTACTCTGGAATACTTGTGTGTATCGCAGTACTGTCTGTGGTTTGCAACATGGAACAAAAACACAAAGATGAACAATCTGCTTGGTTTCATGTGAATATTCTGCAAGTACATTTTGACTTGGTTTGGACATATTCAAGATATTTTTCAAAGATCAGTTTGAAAACTGTAATACTAAAGTGTGCAATGTACTGTGCAGTTCCTCCGTCTCTGACGCTTCAGGCTAGAGTCATTATAGTTTTCTCTCTGCTTTCACCAAGCTTTATTTAATCCTGTGTCCACAAGATGATCTCATTTAACACTGAACTTCAAACTCACTTCATGTTTCCAATTTAATAATGTGTTAAAGAAGTGTATGTTATAGCATTTAGATGTTGTTAAAAATATTCTGTGTAATGAACCATCTCTGCTTGATTGTGAAGAGCTCTTCAACACCTCCGGGGTCGAGTGTAAATGTGTGTCACGAGGACAGAGTGGAGAGTTATTCACAGTAAAGCAAATAGTCCATGTTCAGCCTCACAGGCTCGACATTTAACCGGCTCTGCAACAACAGACTCACAGATAATCACTTCATACATTGATTAATTAAGGAAATGAATGAAAATAAATTAACTTCACATCTGTAAAACATTGGTAAATAAAGCAAATATTAAAGAATATCATCAGAGTGATTTTCTATCATCATTAAAAACTCCACAGAAGTTCCCACTGGCTGTTGTGAAAATTAAACTGAGCTGTTAAGTGTAAAAGCAGAAAAACTTAAATCACTGCAGCATTTTTCTTTCATGATTCTGGATTTATTGATTCAAGGGCACACAGATGAGAGGTAGGTGATAGAGAAAGATTTTAATGATGCTCATCACCTTCAATAAAGGTCTGGTATGCTGGGACATGCTGTGATGTGCCCTTGATTTTAAACTTTAAACAGTTGTGATTTATTGGAGTGTGGTTGTATGAAGTACTTATTCATAGTCAGTGTATTACCTACTGAAGACAGTGGTCAGAACACCATCAGTTTGGAGAAGCAGAGGAGGACAAGCAGATTATTTTGTGTTAATGCGTGAGGTTCAGTGTTTTAGTTAGTTCAGATCCAACTGTGGACCAAGACAGTGGCAGAGCAGCAAGGTTTTATGAAGTCTGGTGTCTTTGTAGAGAGTGATATACTGTAACTGCTTGACTGCTTTCGAAAGGGCTGTCTGACATAAAGGTACATCCATATTGTAAACTCGTGATGATTTTTTTTGGGGGCCAAAATTTTCACCCACACAGTTAAATATAATTGTTCTTTTATGATTATATGTGAGAAATAAATTGAATTCAATTGAATAAAATATGTTTAGTGCTGGTCTTCCCATCTACTTTTCAGAACGGTGTGCAGACCGTCGTCTGCTGTAAAGAACACACTGATCAGTACTTCAGACAACCACACTTTCAATAATCTGAACCATCTCTTTCCAGGAAAATATCATTGTTGAATTGTTTTTGTTCATATATGTGTTCATATTTTTAGTGGAACAACTGTTCCTTTTAGACGTCCATTGTAGGGTTTACTGCCATTCAGCATTGTAGTTCCCAATTGCTCCATAGTGGTTCAACATTGCAGACTCCATGAAAGAGACCCATGACCTATGGCATCTGTAGATATATAAGGCTCAATCTAAGGTAACAAACATAATGATTCATATTTTACACTGGACCAACTTTGAGAAGAAAACACAATGACAGCCATACAGATGGCGTGTTTTTTTGGTTTTGGGGCACCTTCTCCAGTTTTAATATGAGTTATTTTTTTGAAGCGTCTTCACAGGTCACAGGTTATTATTGCTATAAGACGCAGGAAGAAAAATCCATCACACACAGCTTAAGATGTTATTTTGGTGATGTAGCAAAAAGTTTATTGTTCTTTCACATTTAGTTGTAATGTTTCAATGCTTTACCTAAAACTGACTTTATACTCTTAACTTCTTTGTTCACTTAATCATCACATCCATAGAGCCTAACTGAGCCCACTTACATTTTGTCAAGACACTGACACACCCCATGCCTAAAGAAAACTCCTCTTCCAAGTGGTGCAAAACTCCTGTGGTACAAACAATAACACTAACGCTCCCCCGGTACTCTGAGCTCCAGTCTGGGCAGCCTGGCTAACAAACTGAGCCAACATTGGCTAACAACTGCTGTAGTTCACAACACTTTACTGTACTGTCCATCAGGATAGGATCGATGGTGTGTAACTTGCCGAAAGGCGTTATGTATTCTCACAGGAGATTGTACCAGATGACAAAATTACGTAGATTACAAGTCAGATTGATATTACATTGATTGATGATTACAAGTCAGTGAAGCATCAAAATTATTTAAAATCTGTTATTTTATCTTAGAAAGGTTACACACAGATGTTTTTCCAACAAATGGAAAGCAGATTTTGGTGAGAGTTGCCAGACAATACCATGATCTCTATTCCTGGTCTTCAACCCTGATCAGAACGCCAGTGATCTGTGAGCACACTTAGACAACAGTAGAGGTGCAGTTGCCTTTGTTGGTGTTGCTCTATAATAAACTATACTCCCATATCTTACTTCTATTGCCGAGCCCTTGGGTGCACCTATCAAATGCCTTCCGCTTATACAGCTGAGAGCATATTCTATTGCTGTACTGAACAAGACGTCTGAAAACATCAAATTCTACTGAAGGTTGAGAGCTGAGCTGAAGCCAAAAACATCAAACCTCAAGCACTAAAACATCTGAGACCTGAAGGCTATAAAGATATGGGTCCGTTTAAAAACTTTCAGTGATGTTAAAATCAAGGTTACAGTCAAAGACAAACACTAAAGAGAAATGCTGCGACCCTATAGATGACTCCAAGTCAAGAAACAACAGAAAGGCAGTGAAACTACCCAGAGGTCATTGCAAACTCATTTATGCTTAAACATATTCAGACTCCTGTGTGTAGAGTCAAAAAGCAGCTGTGGCTGTGTGTGATTAGCTTTGCAGTAGGAGGTCAGGGGATGTGGTTTCCATAGCTATAATCAGTGATTTCTCCTGGTAGATGAGAGTTATTTGTGATTATTACAGGGAGGTTGTCCTTGTGAGGAAATAGTGAAAAGGACAAATGAGCTGCCGGGTTTCCTGCCAGCTCTCCCCTGATGCTACAGCCATCGTGCAGCTCCACAGGCGACTCTGCCCTTCTTTTGGTTTTATACATCGGTAATCAGTATAAAGGCCTCCGGGTGCTGAGATACCAAGAACAACATAAAAAGAAACAAAAAGGCATTCATGGCTCATACATAATAAATAGAAAGAGAGCTTTTACACTGGAGGGGATATTTCAAAGATGTTTTTTGATCAACTGTTCCCTGTATGAGAGTCATTCTATTGTTTTCTTTTTACCTACACATAGTAAGATGACACTGGAAAGCAACCAAACGATTGATATTCAAAATTATCAAAAGAAATATTTACATTTACCAACTTTTTTTGGATTTTTGACTGACTAGACAATTGAAATCAAAGGCACCTTCATTACACAATCACACAGACTGCCATTAACAACTTAAATAAGAATGAGTGGTTATGGAAGATGAATATATGATGATAATTCATAAAGTCTGGACCTTGAGTTGGTTCATGAGAATTAGACATCGATAGTGCTAGGGTTAACCTAACCCTAACCCCAGTGCTTTTTACCTCAGTATTATAGTACTCTTAATAGACTTATCTGTCAGTTATTTTTATAATGAATTAATGAATAATTTAGTCTATTAAATGTTACAAAATAGTGAAAAGTCAAAGCTTTTAAATACATCTGTTAAATGTGACAAACTGGTGTCAGGTAGATTGTCCTAAAACGATGCATTCAGGGTTCGATATGCTCAACAGAGCTTTGTAATAAACCTGTCTGAGAAAAACAGATCTGACAGCACAACACCTTCGACTACACAAGTGTGTGTGTGTGTGTACGTCTGTGTGTGTGGTTTGTCTTGTAATTCAATGTGACTTTGCGACCGACACGATGTAATTTATGTCTCAGAGCCTTGAATCAAGATGGATGTGCTTCCCCACTACAGTCACTCACTCACACACAGACACACACACACACACACAGACACACACACACAGGAAAAATCATAGCAAACTGAGAGAAATCATTATAAAAGGACTTGGGTGGATTTGTTCAGTGTTACATCCAATCTAACAAACTGAATGAACCAGAATCTCAGTGGACGCTGTCATTCCTCTGACCAACAACTACACACACACACACACACACACACACACACACACACACACACACACACACACACACACACACACAGAGAGGTCATATAACATGTAGGCGTTAAATCACATCACAAAATCATTTTTTAAAACACTCACTCTCATTTTGATGTGATTGTAGCACAATTTCAAAAGCCAAACTTCTTATAAATCCACATGCTGATCATGAAATCTGTTACAAAAGTGATCTTAAAGTCTGTGTAAAGGCAATTTTGAGATTTCTTTCAAAATACATTAAATATGTTGGAAAATAATGCTGAAAACATGTGAAAAGACTTTGAACAATTTATATTACTAAAATGTGTGTCAGAGAGAGATTTTTCAGTCCAAGATTCTTTGGGCGGCTCTAAAGGGTGTCTCGATGACACGTTGAGGCCACCCTGAGCATATCCCCGCAGTCACAGCACAGTAACTCATCTGACACGTTTCTTCAAAATTGCTGCTTGACTGCTCCCACGAGTGGGCGTGGCTTCATCACATTAAGTGGACACGCCCCCACAGTCCTGGAGCTGAGAATTCGTTTTTACCCGATTTTGACACCTAATTTCATAAACTTGTAAATATTTCTAATCATTCAAATTTGTCCGAACACATATTTATGCGTACTTTACACAGACTTTAACTTTATAATTGTTCTTTTATGATTATATGTAACAAATAAATTGAATTAATTTGAATGAATGAATTTCAAATTTGTCTGGGTGTTTTTTTTGTACTTTGTCCATTCATTATGTCCATTAAAAATGTGTGGCAGCAGTCCAACGGTAATAATCCACAAATCATCACTATACAAGATGCCCCCTTTTCGTCCTGTCTCTATGTGTTAGTCATTATTCACAACATCTATTTGCAGTCTAATAATAGCTACTAATAACGCTTACAATCAGTTATTTTTTGGTGAACACTTAGTGACACCAGAAGACTGTTAAATGTAAACAAGAGCATGTTCCCTCTTTGTGATTCACCACAGGTGCTAAATGACAACAACATAAAGTATAAGTGTAAAATAAAACATGTCAGAGCTCCACAGCTGTATGTTAATGAACCTCTGAGAAAAATTAAAACCAAATCTGAGAAGCTGAGAGGATCAAAGCTGCTGTTCTTTTGCGTGCGAGAGAGAAAGAGATGGGAGTGAGAACGGAGATCTCAGTATGCATCCTTTTTAAAAATTCACAGTGATTGTTGCGTGTGATCGGAGGTGAGCCTGAGGCGTTTTGAGCTGCAGAGAACAAACGGGTTTGTTTTGCAGAATAAAGAGTGAAATACATGTTAAACATGAAGACACAAGTCAATGCTGCACTGTCAGTCAATACAAGAGTCTCCATAATAACGGTGACTGGATTGGATTAAGGAGTTGCAGATTTAAAGTTTACTTGTTTTCTAGCTCACCATGCTTCATATTAAAGTGCTGATTCAATTCAGTATTTGTTGCCTAAGATAAATGAATTATAATGGGAATTATAATCTCAACAGGCCTGAGGTTTGTTTAAAATGTTTGGACTCGTATTGATACCACACCTCTGTCGTTTCTGTACTGATATTATAAAGATATTATTTGGAAGTTCTCAAAGCAGCAGTACTTTGCATTAATAAAACAATATAATACTGGTTATGTGTAGATTTGAATCAGGAATAATCTGATTAACAAAGATGTCACTGAGATTACGAATCTGACAAGATATTTAATGTTTAATTTAAAAAAAAATACTGTGACATTTTCGATTCTCAGACCTAGATCTTGTTTTTGATTGCAGCGAGCACACAGCACCACTGAACACAAACTCAAACCTCACCCACAGAAAATAATATCTGTAATCAATCATAAAATCCACAAAGTTATTCCTGTTTGTGTTTAGGAGTTAGATTTAGACACTGATTCCTCTGGTTCAGATCCAGTTGAGGTTCCTGAGGAACTAGAAAAGTTACTGTGGTGAGAAATTATGAATTTCACTTGATGGCATGAGCCAACACAAATCTGAATAATGTCATGTACTGTGAGTATCTGAAAGTCTATTCTGTGCACATTTCTGTTGATGACATGTCATGGTGCTATATTCATCACAGCACAGAACTCAGAATGCTTTAAATGTAAGAAAAGCACAAAGAAACAAATAAGTTCAGGGTGAAGTGAACACAGTACTGCACACACAGTACATATTAACCCTCTGAACATTCATGTAACTCTAAGTGTCACCATCCATCATTCCTCTTGGTTCAAACAAACATCCAACAGAAAAGATGACACGGTGCCTCTCTGATTCTGATAACTCTGTGAGCAGTCAGCAGCTTTTACATCAGGAACAATCACTCCATCTTAGTCTAAAATCTGAGAGAGCTCAGAGACATAACCTGTTTTTATCCTTTATTTATCAGGACAGCTGACTGAGGATGTGCACTTTACTACTCCAATAACTTTAGTGTGTTACTTTCATTGCATTTGTTTATGGCATGTCATACACAATAATGTTATTTTGCTATTTGTGTTGTTTCTTCTGTACTTTCTCAGTTTGACCAATGGAGTCTCTCAGTATGAGTTTGTCATGTTATTCCACCTACCTCATCCACCTTTTTAATGAATGATCTGAGCCGTCATTAGGGAGCTAAAGTAACATCAAAAGTTGGACAATTAGCAGAAACAGTCTTCCTTCATTCATATAAAACAAAGATTCAAAAACATTATCCTGTAATCTGACCTTAAACATCACCATCCTCTCTATGCCACGCAGAGGTTGGCTGAAATCAAAACTTTCTTCTCTTTAGCTCAGAAGCATTTGAAGCAAAATATCATCACCGCTGCTGTTAAAGCCAAGCTGATCACTTGTGTGAAAGATATAAGTAGAGCATGAAGATGTAGATAGTTTCTTCTTCTACAACAACAACGACGACACCAAAAAACAACAGAGGAAAGTTTAGAAGAGAAACCATGGAGTGTGTCATTGCTGCTGCTTTCTCTGCTTTCTTTTTCTGCCCACTTAATAAAGATATTCTGGTATCATTTATGGATGATTCACCCTGATCTGGATTTGATTAATCATTCAGGAACAGTATTCATGAGCTTAGTTTTTTTTGGAGCTCTTCACTTAAAGTTGTTTGATTTGTGACCAATTCTACTGCTTTAGCTGTTAGCATCTCCTGTTTGCACTGTAACCATGGAAATAACAACAACCACTGAATTACTTTAATACTGAAAAAAAGTAAATATGATGATTGAACGGGTTTGAAGTGTGTGTATGATGTCTATGGGTTCAGACTTGAAGGTGCTAGGGTAATCATAATTTAATAGATTGAACACAGTAACTCTAAACTCTGATGATTTCTTTTGTTTTTTGACGGTGAGCTCTGACCTTCAGCTGCTGGGCGAACTCCACATGGTTGTCATAGACGAGGATGTTAGCAATGAGGTTCTCTCTATCAATAGAGAAGGAGGTCGGTCCAACCATGACGTTCGGCTCAACTATCACCTTCAGCAGAGTGTGGGGACACCTGGTCCCATCCCACACCTGAAAAGACACAAAAAAATGACAGGTGATGAGATTCCGAGTCAAGGGCAGGACACACAGGTGTTCAGTGTTCTACCAAACATGGCAGAGGCTAAGAGACTGAGAAAGTTGAAGAGAGTGGAGACTGGCCCGAGCAAGAAGTTGTCAAAGTTGTTGACTTTTAGTTGTTGGTCAGAGCTTTGTGATATAAACGAGCTTCTTGCTGTCGGACTAGTAAGTAATATTAGTCTTGTGTCCATGTCTTGTGTTGTTGCACTTGCTTGATTCTTTGGCTGTTAGCAAAGTTGTTGCGAGTTTTTGATCTTCAAAACCCAAAAAATAGCAAATCTAACATAATGTTGATTTAAGATACAGTCAAAAGCTTCCAGTGAGTCAGAGTATTCATGTTCCTTCGAGGAGACATCTGCAGAAAGTGCAGCAGAGTATGACATGACTGTGCTGTAAAAAAATAAGTACATTATACTGGATTTACCATGTGAGACATTATAGTGCAGATAATTCAGCCACCCCTCTCTTTTTTTGTTTTTTACCTTGCCATTGTTTCAGGCTCACATAAAAACTCAATATTGCCATACAACACTGATTTGCAACACTGTCCATAATGGTATTGACACCAAGAGCTATTAAGGGAAAAGTTAGCACAGAATAAATGGTTTGGAAAAATCTGAAATGGTCAACAAATTTATATTATCACACAGTACGTATCATCATAACCAACCCTCTGTCCAACCCTAATTCTCCACAATTTCACTCACCTCCATTGTATCAGGGTGGAGGCAGAAAGAGACACCGAGACTCAAAACTTGGACACACAAGACCAAATCTAACTGACTGAGTAGATTCCACTAGAGAGAAAAAAGGAAAGTAAATACTGTTTAGGGGCTGCAACTAACAAATATTTATGTTGTTGTCTAAAAATGTTAGAAAATAGTGAAAAATCACTCTCAGCTTGCAGAGTCCCAGGTGACATCCTCAAACATCTACTAGTCCAAAATCCAAAAATATTCAGTTTACAATGATATGAAACAGAAAATCCAATCCAAAAATATTCAGTTTACAATGATATGAAACAGAAAATCCTCACGCATAGTAGTCATTTAGGTGCACAGACAAACATTTTTAGTCAGTTCCCATACACAGTGGTATCTTCTTAAAGCATTATGAAATTAATTTTAAAGATTTTTTTGGGCCTTTTTTGGGGGGGATAGAGACAGCTGAAGAGTGACAGGAATGTGGGGAGAGAGAGAGATGGGGAATGACATGTGGGAAAGAGCCACAGGTCGGATTTGAACCCTGGGCTTCCACAGCCTCTACCAACTGAGCTAAACACCTTGAAATTCATTTTAATCAGGAATAAAATAAAACAAATGCACAGCACACTGAGAAAATAACAAAGAAGAAAAAGAAAAAGAAAATCACCCATTGTAACCTCAAGTATATGTAACCCTTAAAAAATACTTGTGTAAAATACTCTACAAACTCAGTTAAATAAATCAAACTCAAATAACTTGAAAAATACTCCTGAGCACACATTTTACTGTTTTTGTTTTACATTTGAAGGATCTATTGAGATGTTCTAATGAAGCATCAAATGTTTGTCATCATATTTAATGAAGCCTTCAACTTAAAAAAAAAAACAAAAAAAAAAACATTCAAAAAAAAAGAAATTCTCAAAGGAAATATTCAGTTTGAATAAAGTGATTACATGCGAGTAAAAGCGTCTTAAGTGAAGGCGGAATGAATTGGATTTGTCGGTTGCCGTTTGTACACAGGATTTGAAGTTGGACAGAGACAGAGGAAGAAAGAGAGAGAGACCTGGGAAGTGAACAGAGTGAGAGGAAGTGCTGTTCAAAGCAGTTAATCAGAAAAAAAAATGTTCCTTGCTGATTGTTTCATGGTGGGTTTGTTCTAAAGAATGATGGTCGCTACGCTTTTAGTCCTATTGCATGTGTGACTAAGGCAGTCACACCCTGCTGCCCTGAGTGGGAGAAGACTAACCAGTCTGCTTTTTTTGTTGTTTTTTTTAAAAGGTATTTTTTTGGCATTTTTAAGTTTTATTTGACAGAGACAGCTGAAGAGTGACAGGAATGTGAGCAGAGAGAGATGGGGAATGACATGCAGCAAAGGGCCACAGGTCAGATTCAAACTCTGGGCGGTGGCGGCAAAGGACTGAGTCGTCTTACATGGGGCGGATGCTCTATTAACTGAGCTAACCGACAACCCACCAATCTGTTTTTGATGCAAAATAACATTCATTCAATTAGCCCTGTGCACCCCGCCTCTTGCCCAGTGTCAACTGAGACTGGCTCCAGCCCCAACCAACCCTAATAAGGAGAAGCAGTTAGGGAAAGTGGATGGCTGGATGACATTCAATTAAATGATCTCCTTGTAAAACCATCAAAATAGTGCCATTAGTTTCTGTCAAAAGCTCTAATTGTGTTAAACCAAACTATGATGAGAGCAAACTTTTAGCTGATGATGATCTCAGGTGCTTGAGGAAAGGTATAAAAAATGATTCTTTATCTAATAACCTTTTACGATTTGGAAGACTCTTGGTTGCATGTGTCCTAGTGTAAACAGCCGGCTCAGAGCAGAAATCAGTGAGAGCAGACTGGCAGCAGACCAGAAGTCATTGCCAAATCCTGCTCAAATGTATCAGCTCTATCAGCCTCGCTGGCAGGAGACCGGCTGCCACTAACAGCCTTGTTTCTGTTCTGAAAACTGAGGTGGCAGGTAAAACAGCTCAGGACCGAGATGAAATACGTGAGGCCAAATGACTGAAGAAGATTTAGTAGAAGACAGATGAAGACTGAAGGCAAACAGCTCTACTATTCCAAAGAGAAAAACACAACATGAACCACTTAAGCAGGTTGGAGATTTAAAAAGAAATCATATAGATGAAGGAAACAAGACAGCGACCAGCTTTCTAACAGGGCAACAAGGCTCATTAGCATCGGCAACAAGAAAAAAAAAACAGGTGAGTGTGGGTAATAAAAACAAGGCGGTAACAACAAATGGATATAAGATGACAGTAAACAGCCTCTGGGGAAGCTTCCTGGCGAGTGTGATGCTGCAAGTGTGAACACAGACTTTGTGTTGACTATTAGCAGGAAACATCACACACTAAATTTCACCTTCAACTCTAAAGTTAGTATCATTAGTATGGGCTGTAGAATCAACACAAAATTAAATCCCAGAGTCACGATAGAGAACATTAAAAAACATTAAACATTTTAGATTTAGGAATATGTGGAACACAGACACCCCCCGGTTAATCCCAACCACTGTGAAGAACCAAGAAAAGCTCGACGAAGCCACAAAACCCACCAAAGGATACGCTTAAAATTGACAGTGAAGGCCGACAGGCTGACATCCATCATGAACAACTCCTCTCACTGCCCACATGGGACTGTGGAGGCCTGAAACAGCTCCTTCAGTAACAGACTGCTACTCCCACCATGTCATTCAGACTCTTTAACACCAGCATGACTTTTTTCTATATATTTCTTATTAAGAAGTATTTCCCTATCAACTTTGTGTATGTGAGCGGCTGTGACAAGTAAATTTCCCCAGTGTGGGATCATTAAAGTCTATGTTATCTTATCTTATCAGGAATCCTGTTGCCAGAAGTAGCATAGTACTTATCTACTAGGTTTTCTAATAGATAAATAAAATGGTTAGTGGTTCTAATTCATCTACCTCAAAATCTCCCCTGTTGGGAGAGCTGCAGTTTTACATGATTAAGCGATTTGCTTCTACTTTTCCCAACTTGAAAGAACTCTGGAGGTTTTCTTTTGATTATCGTTCAATTCATCACCTGCTGACTTAAATTAGACACTAGATGACTATTCAAACAGTTGCCTCGCATATTAAAGATGTGGCCTTTACTGATGTAAACTGTTTATTTTCCCTGAAGCTTAATAAGCCGAATATCATGTTCCCTGTAATCATGTAAGAAATGGTAAATTATTATCATTATTATAAATTAATAAATAATTAATTTACCTACACCAAGGAGGTTATATTTTCTCTGCCATTTGTCTGTTTGTTTGTTTGTCTGTCAGTAGAATTACAGAAAAAACTACTGGCATGATTTTCAGAAAACTCATTCAAACTGAATTCCACTCATCCTGCATCTGGTTAGGCCAATCACAACCATTTATTTAAGATGTGGCACGTTCTATACAATAAAGTGACAGAGAAGCATCACTGGTCCAGATTTGGAGTCACACGTTTTGATGCTTTGCAGCAGGTCTGTCCAGTGGATCCACAAAGCTCATCAATCAAACATCATGTCAGTTGACATTTTAGTGCACTGTTTAGCTATAATTTGAGAAAGTTTGTGACACATTTTTAAAATGGACCAAGCACTGTCCCAACTTGCATGTGTCTCTCAGTCACACGTTTCCTTGCTCTGATTGGTTGTAGGTTTATATAATTGTGTCCAGATGCATTTTGCTCTGTGCCCGTTGATAACGCCCCCTGGAAATTGAAAATGAACTGAGACGTTCCAGACTAATTTGCATTTGCAAATTTGTGTGGTGATGCCAAGCTAATGAGGCGGAGAGCCTCCACTGTGAAACATATGAAATTGGAGTCAACACTCCATGCAAAGAGTTTCAAAATTGACTTCTAAGAAAAAAAACCTCCTTGGATCCGTTTGCAATATTTTTCATTCATAACTTAATTCTAGAAGTTCCATTAAACATGCTGGATTACGGCAGTAAGGGCTTATTTTTTTAATCATGCAACACTTTAATCCCAGAGTTTCAGTTTCATTCCACAAAATAAAAACAAAAACATATATAGTGCAGTACTTGTAATCTACACAGCAGTGCTGTGCCTGAATGCATCCTGTGTAGACAAAGACAGAGGGCTGAAGCTGCTGCTGCTCTGTTAACTTCAACTTTATTTATTTATATAGCACCTTTCATACAGAATTGGAGCCCAAAGTGCTTCACAGAGCAGAGTAAAAACAAAAATAGACAACAACTAACAGTTCTTAAGGTAAAAGAGCAGTTGCATTAAAAACTAGAGATTAGAACGTGCTGCTTTCACGTCACAGCTTCAGTCTTCTTCCAGTGCAGACTACAGCCCCATAATAAATACTGATGAACACAACTTGGCTCATTAGCCTGTAGAAATGCACCACATCGTTAGTAATTCAACTTGTTAGTTACTGCTGCAGTTTGTCTGTAACTTTCTTACCCTCAGCAGGGTGCAGGTAGTGTCGATGGGAGCTTTGGCAAGCAGCTGACATGTCAGATCGAAGTAGGCTTTGGGCTGAACAGCAGACAGAGGAGTTGTGGAAACCGAAGAGATGACAGCCTGCCTGGCAGCCCAGGATCGTAGCTCCTCCACGGTCCGACAGTCTTCCCGGTCGAAGTGGAAAGAGAGGCTGGAGGTCCGTGGCTCCACGTTTGCGCCCACCGCACCGTCAAATGTCACAACGGAGAAACCAAAGGTGTTGACCAGCGTGATGGAGTCATTGAAGAACTGAGTCTGTGACGAGAAACATGGAATGATTGGAAACATTGATTTATCTCCGAGCTACATTACGAGGCATCACAAGTCATGGTTACTAAAAAAAAAAAAAAAAAAAAAAAAAACCTTGACTCTGTGCATGCGGACAATGTCTCCGATTTTAAAGATTTTGGGATGGTTCTCCAGCTTATCACAGAAGATGGTGCAGCCGATCTTCTGGTTGGACTGATCAGTAATCTTCAGGCTGGAGCAGAAGTCTGTGGAAAGAAAACTTACAGTGGTCAGAGCTCAAACGTGAAGAGCCAAGGACTGAACAGTTCAGGTTCTCTTAACAGAGTTGTTGCATATCAACAGTTGTTCAATGAGTCTTTCCTCTGACCTTCTGAGTCAAATGGTGTGAGAGTTGATGTCGCAGTAATGTTTTGTTGATGAAAAGAGCAAGAACAGTCCTTTATGATGCTATGAGTTGGGAGTGTTATAAATCAAATCAAATCAATTCAAATCAAATCAAATCAAATTTTATTTGTATAGCCCAAAGTCACAAAGTACATTTGCCTCAGAGGGCTTTACAATCTGTACAGGGATTGACACCCTCTGTCCTTAGACCCTCGGTTCGAGTAAGGAAAAACTTGCCCACAAATGTCCTGCAGTAGTAGTGATTCAACATCAGTGATTAGGGCTATGTCTTTACTGTCCTGTGATGCATCAGGCCAAGCACACTCTCAGGGCTACATTGGTAAAAGTTCACAAGACTTTTGGTTCCTATATTGAGGAAGCACAGCCCCTGCTGTGCCTTCCTGAGGATACCTTTGGTGTTGAGGGACTGTATGAGTGTTGGTGTGATGCGTGTGACTTTCGATAGATGAGCTGTTGATAGAAAGTGAGTGAGTGTAATTCTCGCCTCAATCCTCAAGTCAACAATGATTTCTTATTTGTCTTATCGATATGAAAAGAGAGATTGCTCTCATCACACCATAGGGCTACATCTTCTACTTTGCTCCTATGGGCTCTATCTTCACGCTTGTCTGTCCACTCACTGTGTTGTCATGAGCTAATCTGATGTTATTCTTGTCATATTGTGTAGCATCTTCTTGGGTAAAATCAGCCATGTAAGAAAAAGCCCCACAAGAATAACTAAGGGAAACTGGGTCTACATTATTCATTTTTAATCTTAAACTTGACTTTGTTCAGCCGGTTAAGTTATCACCAAAATGACCTGGATGTAGATCCCTATGCAGTTGGCCAAATGTACTTTCTGTGTTCAATTTCTTAAACTTTGTTTTACCCTCACAGACTACAACAGAGGTGGTAAAAGCAAAGTTAGCATGACGCATAGCGTCACAATGGGAGCATTTGTGGGAAACACACAGGGGTGAAATAAACAGGAATGACCCTGGAAGATAGCACTGAATTATTAAATTATTTGACCAACAGGAAGCATATACAGGAAAAAAGACCAGGGTCAAGGACGGATCCTTTAGTAACATCACAGGAGAAATTAACTATGGAGGATGATAAATTGCCCTAACTGCTTCACATGTGTATTTAACTGTTTTGTCAGAGTATATACAGTATATGGGAGCTCTTATCCCACCTTTGGTGTTTGTTTTTGCTTTTAGTCAATATGAGCACCAGATTTGTGCCACTAGAGGTCAAGGAAACCATTACGTGGCAGAGGAACAATAAGAGATATTGGCCAAGCCTTACAGGCTTACCAATATCGACTGTTTGCAACTATATTAAGAACAGAGAACTTGCAAGCTTAGTAATCATAAAGGCCGACCTAAGAAGACCTTCTCAGCTGATGAAAAATTCTCGCCCTAATGCAGAAAAATCCCTGTATACGCCTTTGTGACGGATCACAGATGCTCTTCAGGAGGCAGATGTGCGTATGTCACCAGTCTGCAGAAGACTTCAGATGCCAAACCCGAGTGTGTGCACGTTCATGTTTATCTATCTGACAGGATTTGACTGTGTGAATATGACATCTTCATGGTGTGTGTGTGTGTGTTGCTACAGTGTCTGATCAGATGGATTTTTCTAAAATCTTTGTTTACTTTAAAAGACGCCTGAAGGATTCACAGAGATGATGACAAAGTCTGGACCGATTCCAACCTTGCTGCTTTCTCTTTATTAACCTTCCCAAAATACACAAGCATGAAGTACACAACTGAACATTGCTCCAGAGGTTCAGTGGTTTAGATTAATGCTGCTTCTTGTGTGATGTTCATAACTACTGAAGCTTTTAAAGCCTGAGCAGCCTGTTCAAAGCCAGACATCCATTATGAGATTATCAACAACAAAAAACTGAAAATATATTGTACCACTCCACTCCTCTCCACACCTTTCTGACTGTGTTACAGGGACATTTCCATCTGTTCTCACACAGCACCGATCCAGCTTTTATCACTCATTAAAGATTTTCTCTTCTTTTTAGTCTGACAGCTCATTTCTGTCTCTGAGGTTTATGTTCCCAGGTCTCATTTACCAAAAACATGATCAATCATTCTTACTTGCCAAAGTACTTACTGAACAAGTCACTAAAAAAAGTCTCAAACACAGCTGCTGAGCTGAGCGTCTTTGTCTGTTGGGCTGAAAAGGTTTTTAATACAGTATCTGTTCTTTAGCTCCACAGAACAGACGAGAAATTCATTCTAGAATCTTAGATATAAATTTTGTATTTGACAAAAGTAGAAAAATGTAGGGAATAAAACTTTTAAATAATTAATATAATATATATTCATATGTGTATATAACATAATATTGCAACCTGTCAAAACTAAAAATATTTTCAAAATATTTTATTTAATCACAGATTTTTAGACTGTGATTAGACATTTCTTAGAAGAAAATTTGACTTTATTTTTTTACAAAATTACTTTTTAATACATTAATACGATTTGAGATTTTCTCATCTTAATTCTGACATTTTGTATTTCTGACATGTTATTTGCTAAATCTATTTTCTATTATGAGCCATACTGAACATCTGTTGCAAAGTGATGTGACTGTCATTGCTAGTTTGTGACAAAAGCAGTGTCATTTTCACCGCCAGCGTACATGTATAGCATATATGCAGCAAATATACTATACCACCTTGGGCACATTATTCAGATAACACACGTCCATGCTGCTTGTTACACACAGCAGCTCTCCTCCTCCTCCACTAGCTGTACACATATGCTATTAAATCCTCATTTTTTGCCCTTCATCAGCTCTAGTTTTAAACTGACCTGTGCCACGGCTCTTGAACGGCTGTTTGAAGAAAACCACCACTCCGTACACGTTGACAACAGATCCAGTCTTCAGGTCACCCAGTCCAACGTACGTGTATTTTTGAGTCTTGGGTGGTCTGGAAACCTGAGGAGAAACAAAGCTGAGTTTAGAGAGGTGCCAGCATGCTATGTTCCATGTTAAAATTAACACATTAACAAACATTAAATTAGATTTATTTTGACTGAAGTTCTTCATGAAAGCAATTTAGATGTTCACCCCCTCTCACAAACCTCCGGGGAGGTAGTAGGTGTGTGGCAAGACACTGTGGGGTTCAATGCCAGGTATAGTTGAGGTATTTCAGATGGGATTACACTGTTCGACAGATCTTCCACCAGCATGTTTAAAAATTGTAAAATACTGTCAAACTGCTGTAACATCCCTTAACATGTGTTCTGATACGGAGCAAGAGGAGGCAGAAGCAGGTATGGGTTTACTCATTTTATGAACTCTAATTCCTGTTTATATTTACACAGTTTCCACTTCATTAATTCAGGTGTGGCTCCTCGTCAATCCCTGCGCATAATATTACCTCATTTATATGTATAATCATTTACCAACACATTGTGACAGCAGGAGCCTGACTGCTTTCGCTGCTGCTCTGTGTGCTGCTGTAACCTTCAGATGAAGCTACTGCTGATGCCAACACATCACTTTCTGCACGAGTTTCATAATAAATGAGTTTTAATGTGAAGCCAGAGGCAGGATTTAACTGTGAGACAACCACATTTGAATAATGCTAGCTACATTATAGCGCCTCCACTCCTCCTGTCACGTTTCACAGCCATCGTAGTTTTTCCTTCAAGAGGGCAAGAGGTTCAATCAGCAACTAAACCGCCAGATGCCACTAAATCCAACACACTGGTGCTTAAAATCTTAAACGTGCCCATAACAACAACAACAAAAAAAAGTACTGTACTGTCATAATGTCGTATTTGTACTGTACAGTCAATTACACTATTGCACTTTTGATATGAACAATATTTGCATTGTCACTGATGCTGTATTTTTCAGTGAAAGGAGAAAGAGGAAATGTTAATCAGAATTTCTGACTACTTTTTTGATCAAACTTTCTGTGGAACAACTAAATCGAAAACAAATGATTATTATTCAAGTCATTCTTAAATGTCTTAAACATGCCTGGAGGGTAAGTAATAGTAAAAACAGATTTTTTTAAATATTTTTCAACACTCTTGTCAGGAATTCAATTAAAACCCTCCACAGATGAAACAGACTGTTGTTACATTTCTGACAAAAGGTCAGACAACAACATTTATTGAAAATGATCAACTTTTTACTTGAGTGAAAAAAAAATCGATCATGCTGTGTAGTTAAGTTGTTGAGTTTGGTTTGGAATCAAAGACAAGAAAAAGATGGAGGGTGAAGTGATTAAATGAAGGGCAGTTTGGGCAAACCTCAAAGTCCAAATGCAACATAACAAAGAGGCTTCACAATAGAACAGCTCTGCATTGCATTAAGATCATAAAACCCTCTCCGTATTCTTTTCGGCTTGACGCTAGAATTTCTCTCTGCTTTTCAAATGGTCCTTCAGTGTTACCTGAATGAACATTATCCTGATGACTGTTCAACAATGAAAACAAACAGATTGCATTAATAAATGACTCTTACTGACCCTTTGGATCACCAGGGGTTTGTCACACTTGCAGTGGTTCTCTGTATAGAGAATGGAGGAGGAACACACATTGCATACAGGGCTTGGCAGAGTGGAGGAGAGTTGGATGACAGCTACGCTCATTGCGTTGCTGTGTGTAAAAGATTTGCAAGTAAAAACACACGGGTGACAGCTGATGTAATATAAACGATCCGAGTGGACTGAATATAGCTGATACCAATCAGTTTGAAAATGCCATGATTGATCCTTATACTGATCTTTGTGATCAGATCGGTACATCACTAGACTTGAGTGTTGCAGGTGATACAGGACGAGAAGCCTGATGTCACATCCATCATTACAGTGTTATAAATATGTGTAGACGTGGGTTAACAGCAGTCAAACATGCACGCTAACATCACCACCTCTGTATTATCACTGCTGACTGAATGACTGACTGTGATGAAGGTAAACTGAGGACAGGACTGTAAATGTTTCAAACTGTAAATGATTAATAATCCAGTTTCCTGAGATTGCCAGATTTAGTGTTCTTGGCATTTAACTAAACAAATGTCATTTCTGATAAATGTTAAAAGCTTAGACAACATCTGATCAGAGAAGCCAATTTCTAACTTCCTGCCTCTCTTTTAAAGTTTCTTGAGTCAGATGTGATTTTTCAGAGGATAATAGAATCTGAAAAATGAGCATATGCTCTTAAAAAGAGAAAAACAGACTTCAGTCCAACATTTTTTTTACCACCATTTGTTGTACAGCACAGATATAAGTCAGAGTGAATCAGTCTGCGTTGCATCTCTTAATTTATTCTGTTTTAAAATGTGAATCACTGCTTCATCTCACCTCTGTTACTGTTTTATACATCTGTCATTGGTTAAATATTTGATTTTCTTTTGGTTATACAACACTTCATACGTTTATTTTTTGGTATATTTTTTTTAAAAGATACATATAATTGTATCTTTAATAGTGTCAGCAGGTTATATCTGCAGTGTCTTCACCCAGAGTTCAGAGATGACTTCTATATTTGTTCCCATGTGTCTCTACAGGCCGACGAGCTTTAATCGCAGAAGTGCAACGTTATCACAGAGGAGCAGGACTGTGCCTTAACAACGTTCAGAATTTGGGATGAGCCATCATGCTGCTGAGTTTGTACGTCACTCAAAAAGTAAGGATAGTTAGCCTAGCTGAGTCACTGGCAGCTTTCAAAGGGTTACGGTTACCTCTGTTACAAAGGACTGGATCAGAGTGCACAGACTATCAACATTCACATAAACTGTAGGTCCTGTAAGCATGCAGGGAGCCCTCAAATCACAGATGGTACAAAATAAAGGTTAACAACATCAGCTTCCAGCTTCCAGTGTGGCTGTTGGCACTGAGGTAATAAAACGAATGTCGGTACAAAAAGTTATTGTATGAGATGCTGTAACTACAGAACAATCGAAACAAACAGTGAGGAGATATAAACTGATATCTGAGCAAAAATTGAAATAATTTAATTGGACACAGGGAAATCAAATTAGAATTATCATTTATTTATTTATTTATTGTACAGATTTAAAGGGGGCTGAGGGAATTTATTTCTAAGAGCTGTGTATTAAGGAATTATTCAGGTATTTTAAAGCTTTTTACAAAATATTTGTCTGGTAGTAATTGGGTTTTAAGTATTTAAGTATTTTAAGTTTGCATTGCGTAACTGGGCATTAATGGGTTATGAAACAAAACAAAATGTTGTAATATTAACACACACATTTATAATGGATTATGACACAAAGAAAAAGGACCATGAAGTTCACTTGAAACAATCTAATGTGATCAATACAATAACTCTGCTCTAACTTCTTCCTTTACAACGATAATAATGTCCAGATTTGACTGATAGTCAGAGAGGATTTAACTATATGTTTATTATTGGGGTTGTAGTTTGCACTGGAGTAGAACTGAACTACATTATATTGAAGGATGTTTTTAATACATGAGAAGGCTGTAATATTTGAAACACCTTTTAATCTGTCCTGTAAAACACCACCAACTAATACAACCTCACTAATAAACGTAAGGTAGAATTATGACCTATCTGACAATGTCAACAATAACTTGTAACATTTTAACCTTCATAAAGCTTCTTGGCAGAGCTGTTGTAGTAGATCACATTAGACTGTAAAGGTATTCCTGATGAAGTGGTTAGTCATTGTCCACTGGTCGGAGACAAAAGTGTGTCCATCAAAAATGCAATTTTTTATATAAATAATTAGATCAAGAGATTATTGAAAGTTATGAGGTTTAAATATCATCAAACACTGAAAACCTTCATCACCACCACAAAGACTCAGAGGTCTGGTGAGACCCTGACTCTGAGACAGCCAACAGATGACATGAAGTGTCCTGACAGATACAAGGCCTCCACAACACACTCCAGCAGCCTCTTCAGCTAACCAGGCTTTCGGACACTGACCTCAGTGGAGGGTGCAGGGCCCCTCTTGACGGCCGGCGGGGATGTGGGGTCACGAGGAGGCGGCAGGCGGAAGACCTGAAGGACGAACACAGAGAGGCGACATTATAGCCATCACACCACTGCTGCTGGAGTTCAGAATGAATCAAGTAAACAGCAACTAAATAGCCAACTGTACCTCAGAAAATAGTATTATTTAAGATTTGGTTTATGTAACAAATATGTCAATCAGCTGAGGGCAACCTGCATCCATAGACCCCTAGATCAAAATTGAGCTTTTTTTTCAATCCAAACAGTTTTAACCTCTTTCTCTCCACCCCCATTATAGAAATCAAACTCAAGATTACATTGAGATGCAGCTCAGAGCTATGGGTCAAGTTTTTTCGAGTCATATATCTGCGCTATTCAAATATTAAGATTTTGGAGTGTATAAAGGTCTGAACACAGTATAATAGTATATAGAAGTATATTGGTATTGGTGTAAAATGTAACCATTTTTGATCACTCTAAAATTAATAAAAATGTTTAGAATTCCTTCTAAACTTACTGCTACCAAGATTTCGAAACACTATATAAATATTCATGTTTTACTTTGGAATCAGAAACTTTTGACATTTGGAGATTTCTTGCAGAACTGGATTTTTCTACGAACACTTCTCTTGTGTAAATTGCTCAGAAACCCAGTTCTTGTCACGTAGGAAAGCCATCCATCCTCTGGATGCTCCAGCTCTCTAGTTTGTAGCTGTAAAGTTTCACGAGGCAGTGATTATTCTAGAGGTCAAAACAGGTTATTTTACACAGAAAGCTCAAGTTGCAGCCGCCTCACTACAATGAAATGGCTCCTATGAGGGCTACCAGCATCACACATGAATACAACTGGGCTCATTGAATCCACGAGAGTCTCAGCTTTCCCGGCACCCCAAGATTTATTCAAATACACTAGATGAGAATAACACACTTATACATGCAAAAGGTGCATGGTTTTTCCCAAAGCTGCATGGGATTAGCATAACATCGGCATGTGTGTGTAAAGAGGAGACTTGTGGGTCCCATTCTCATTCAGATGTGAGACAATGTCTATGTCAGTATTTCCATAGCCAAAATTTTGCCTCACTTGGGAGCATTTGGGGTGTTAGGCCGCTCCCTAACATGCTTGAAAATCAGTGTTAGGTCATCTAGTTTCATATGACACCAGTGTCTTCACTGTGGCTTTAAAACTCAGCCGGCACTGTATCTGAAGGACAGCAATATCATGTCGAGTGGAAGAGCTTTTGAATATTTTCTATTTGATTTTGTAAACCCTAAAATAAACTGGAATAAAGTTTTAAAAAATGTATTTGTAGTTCACAGTGTCTGTTGTGAATTTGAAGCTCGTTGTGTTCTTAATGTAGTGATGGCTGAGCCTGTAGGTAAAACATGAGAAGAAAGTCAAATTCATCAGCAGGTAAACAGAGACATGTCTCCAGGTGGTGGTGTTTTTGTTGTGTCTGTCTGACAGTAACGGAGAGTGAGACGCGGCTGAAGATGAGTCATGTTCAATTTACAGCTCGCAGACGATCTCATGCACTAAACACTGTTATAGCCTGCAGACTGAATCCATACACATGCACACACTTCAGTTCAGACAGAGAGGATGAGCAGTACCTGAGGTCATGACCCGACGCCTCGTTGCTCAGGCACCAGATGGTTTTAAAGTTTGCCATGTGATGCATTTCAAACGTGCAAAAAGATCAGAACAGGGCTTTTTTGTGTGTCTCATGCCTGATCATGTCATGTCGTTTTAACCTAGTGCCCAGAGACTCGTGAATGAACTGAAAACACCAACATGTATATGCATTTATACAGTGGATACCGATTTATATAAGCACTTACATAAATGCAGGCGTTGTCTCCTGACATCAGCAGGTTACAGGGGTGCAACTTGTCTTTATGGACTGTGGGAGATTTGCCCACAGTGAAGCCAGAGGCCACCACCACGTCCTGTCGATACAACAAGATAAACAATAAGCCGAGAAATCAGGGATTAAAGTTGCGAAAGTAGAGTCGTATAAATAAACATTCTTCCTTCCAGAGGGAGGACAGATTGAAGCAGCAGATGCAGCATCCTGGGAGACGTTAAGTAAGACTTCACAACAAGCCGCCGATGATAAGCTAGTGTGAAAAGTGGAGATTGTCTTTTGTTCGGCGTGTCAGCTGCCCCCGAGACAGCTTTAAATCCTGACAAAGGGACAGCAGAGTCTGAATAATCATGTTACAAAGACACACAGCCTGACAAGAACTCTGTGATCTACAGGCGAGCGCAGCGGCTCAGGCTGCGATGACTTTCTGACTTCACGAGCTTTATGGCACTTTGAGTTCCATCAAGACGGAGGATTATCCCTGATGTGTTCACTGTCCCCGTCCAGGTCAAAAACAGACTCACTGCTGTACATAGCGTCACACTGCTGTTGTGTACAGATGTGACAGTATCAGAGTAAACTGGCACAGCGGGCTACGACAACAATGTCTCAGACTTTGTAAAGTTCAAGGGAGCTGCAGAAAGTAAACTGTTCCATCAGAGCCACGAGACATGAAAAAACAAGTTAATGGAGCTCAGGATTACAGACCGGGAGGATGGCGCAGGGGTGGAGGACATCTCTGAAGCCTTCAGCGGTGACATAACTTCAAAGACAGGTGGCCTTGTAAATATTTATTTTTTTGCTGCAGGATCACATAGCTTACGCTTCTCTGTAATGGACAGATATTAATATCTGTGGCCGTGATTATCTGTGGTGCTGGTAGCCATGTTTGAGGATTATAAATAATTTACCTCTTTATAGTGCATGTTTGTAGGACTGTGTGCAGGCTGTGGGTTTAAAGGCAACTCTGATCTCCCACATGAATGGTGGACTCCACCACTGACAGTCTGATTTCATGAAAATCTAAAGGATGACAACTTCAGCCACTGTATGTGTGCTGCTATTGCTTAATTGCAAGTGTAACTTTGAGTTTAATTCTCTATTTATCTGTACCTTTTTCCTGCACTTGTGCTGCTGTAACACCCAAATTCCCCCTTAGGGATCAATAAAGGATTATGTTATTTTACCTCATCTTAAAGTTAAACAGATAGTTCCAGTTCATCACAACTAGTGTTATTGTCCATATCTACCTTCAAATGAAATATCATATTCTAGATAAACTGGTGGTACAGATTCATCAAAGCGCAGGATATTCAATTACTTCAAAGCATTGGAGGCATAACACGGCACGGTTCAGTGCGCATTTCTTCAAACTCACAATATGTAAATGAATTCATCTCATCCTACAGATTAACGCTACACTCATCATCACATCAGACGTATCACTTGGCTCATTACCTTATTCAAATAACAGGTTTTATGATCCAGAAAAAAACAAATTTCCACAGACACACCTCCCAAATATCGAAGCCTAGCTATTAATGAAACTACCATAATGCATTCTCATCATCATCACATGAATATTCATTATAAAGAGTCTTTCGAACTGTTCTTCACTCAATCTTCTCAGGCTCAAAGGAACCAGCCTCAAGGGAAGAACTTTTCCACACTGCTCTGTCTGACAAGGACACTTTCTCTTTTCATATTTATTATCTAATCAAATCAATCTGTCAAATATAATACATGTAATAAATCAGATATTGTTACAAGCAGAGTGATGGGGTGGGTGGAAAGCATAGACACTTAACTGTCTGTCTACCAGCGGGACTATCCATTAGTCCATCCTGTTACTCCTAGAATACACTCTCTCCAAGGAGTTGTTTGCCCTTAATATGAGATGACCAGTGTTTTCATTCTAACAACCGTCAGGCTAGTTTTCATTGTAGCATGATAATAATAAACATACTTAATTCTGTTAAAGGTTTGGCTAAGTTTAAAGACCCAAAACAACTCGGTTAGGTTAGTTTAAAACACATTAGTTACATCAATTAAGTTATGTACATAAGTTATGTTCTTTATATGTGATGTATGTTAAATACGTTAATTAAGTTATCCCAGGCTGGAATGTAAAACAGACAATGGAATTAGAAATGAAGGTCTGTGCCAAATTAAGACCTTGGTCTTTCTTTAGTATTTACAGTAAATCACAATAACGCACAAACACACATGTTGTTCTTAAAATATTAAGCAGCTGAATTGCTGATTGTACTGTCCTCTCTATGGGTTTCTGTGACATCTAAATAAAGACGGAGTTATCTGGGAAGGTGTAGAGCATGTGATCTTTACCAGAGAACAGACATCAACAGGATTTGTTAACACTTGGCGGTAACACAAGTGACACAAAGGAGAGAAAAGGAAACGGAAAATAACTCCAACTGTAAATTAGATTCAGCACCACCAGCCTGTACACGTACATCATCACCATCTCCAGCAGCATGTCTGCACGCACTAAATATAATGTATTCTACAGTTTGTACATCTTCCGTTTTTCCAGGACAGTAAGAAACCCTGAAGACTTATCAGTAGTGCATAGAATGTGGTGGATATTTAGATTATATTTTGATATACTGCATTTCTGTTTCCTTTTTTGCATTTACCTGACATAAGCACTGAAAAAACTTCAAGAAAAAAATAAGACCACAATAACGGCTCGACCCTCATATATGTTTCTATCCGAATAATATCTCTGATGACAGAGTGAACCTACTCCTTGGTTGACAGCTTGATTGAAGTCCTTGGCTAGGGTTCCCATCAGGACAACGTTAATGGATGACGCATCTGCTTGGGAATCTTCTTCTGCGAAACAGACACAGAACAACACAAAGAAGGAAGATCCAACATTCAGATGAGGATGGGGAGGCATACAGGTGATGATCTCTGTCATGTATCAAAGATACGTTTTTGAAATCAAGAATATGTAAATATTAAGTCACAAAGACAGGGAAAATAAGATTGACTGAACTTATGCAACCCTATCAACTATTTGCCTCATGTTGCAACTATAGATCCAAGTGGATGAATATCCCAAGGCTCAATCCTGGGGTCTCTATTATTCAATATTTACGTTTCCTTTAGGCCAAATTATAACTCAACAATAAAATCGCCTATCATAAATGTTCAGATAACAGCCAAATTTATCGTGCTTTGTCCTATCATAAATGTTCAGATAACAGCCAAATTTATCGTGCTTTGTCAGTAAATACAGTCCTAAAAAATGTCTAATTTGTTTTTTGTTGCTTTGTAAATGAACTTCCAATGTATCCTTGGGCTGGGTACCACAATATGACCCTCATCGACAAATCTGGTGCTGTGGTCATGTGTATTATTACAGTAAACTAAAATTACACATTTTGTTGCCCGTCTTAAAAATCTGGTGGACAGGAGCCCCTTGTCTTGCACTCTGACTGACACTTCGAATGAATGGGAAGCTAAAGTAATTTGTTTGCAAAATTGATGAGGTTCTGTTCATTAGTGGTGCCTCAAATGCCTCATTTAAGTAACAGATTAACAAAGCAGTGAAGCAGTTTTTATAAAGGCATCTGTGGTGTTGAATCCAAAGTGCTTCCACACATTACATCTCAGATAGCTTGCTGTTGTGCTTATCTGTTCAGCACAGCTCACTAGTTTTATCTGTTTTGTGGTAACTGTGAACAGTCTAGTTTACTGATCAAACAATAGGTCAAAAGATAGATACGCACACACACACACACACCCTGAATCAATCTTTTAAATGCCATACCAAAGGAAACAAATAGGAGAAAGATTAGTGAAAGCATCACAAATCAACCACAAAATTGCACCAGCAGCTCACTGTACCAAAGCTGACAGACGTTCTTTAAACCAACAATACAGAGGTGGTGGACCTGCTCATCTTGCAGCAGGAGACACAGGCAGCGTGTCAGAGAGTTTTAATGAATGGGAGAAAGAATGTCCCCGCCACAATAAGAGCCTCAGCTCTCTGTGGCTGTTTAATCAGGCTGCTCAGAGATAAGAAGGCCTCGGACAAGAAAACAATGAGACACAGTTGCCTCCTCCTGCTTCTACAATACAGATCGTCTAAACAGCTTAACACACACATATAATACACATATAATAGGTCTACCACACACACACTATCAACTCTGCAGTACTATGCAGCTTGAGCTTCTTAGCCTCTTTTAGGCTCCTAGTTTTAGTTTAACATATTTAGGGTCTGGTCATTTATAGCAAACAAGCCCAAACATACTGTGCTCAATCAAAACATGTGAAGTCTCATCAATTTGGACAAGAGGAGGTATGACGATCAAACCACAATCGCCCCCGTAGCACTGTACACTGTTCATGCAACACCTATCAGGTTTTTTTCTGGTCTTGAACGTTAGTTGGTCATGCCTTGTGTCATTTGTGATTCAAAAAATGTTATTCATATTTTAATTAAATCAAGTTGGTGGTGGAAGACACATATTTCAACTCACATTGAAATCAATGTATCCCAGGGGAGGCAGGCTAGTGTTTGCATGGCATGGTAATATTGAATTAACCACACTGTAACAAGTGCACAGCTTATATATTGGTTAGCCGCTATTAACGGCCGATATATATAAAATATAGCAGTATTGAACATTTGACATTCTTATTAAAAAAAGAAGAAACTTATTTCAGTCCCAACTCTGCAAATTATATTTTCTTTCCTGAGAAGAGTAAATTACATCATGTGTCAATTAAAAAAAAAAAAAAAAATCTAACATAATAAATTGAGGATTTTTCTCCTCTAAAAAACACATGGGAAAAGTTTAAGACAAATTTTCAAAACTTTAAACCAAAGTACACAAAGATATTATTTCTGGCGGTGACTGACAGGTTGCTGAATGGGCTCCTCATGGCAACAGTGCCCTTTAAAATGAAACAACACTGAACTCACTCATATATGAGCCTGCTCTGAAAACTAATTTCTAAACACAGAGAACCCAGCAGGCAGCTGCTTAAACCAAAAATGCAGGTACAAACAGACAGCTGATACACACACACACACACACACACACACACACACACACACACACACACACACACACACACACACACACGCACACAGCCAAACACACTTTGAGAGTTACCTTGGATGACAGTTTTCAGGATGAAGTTGTCAGCTGCTAACAACACCAGCGGACCTTTACGAACCACTTTCCCCTGGAAAAATACAAAACACCAAACTTTGAGACAAACTGAAAAGCGTTTAGCGCTGACTGAAGCTCTGCTGATTTTCTCTGAGGGCCTGTCAACTGATCAAAGCCACATCAGAAAACTGAGCAACGTTGATGAGCGCCTCTGGGAAATGAACTGCGAGGCGGAAGGTGGATTATCCTGCTCCTTTGGTTTTCGTAAATATATTCCTGTAGCGTATTAATAAAGAACATGAAAATAACCTCACATAAAGAAAAAAGAAACTTGCTGGATGCAAACAGATGGAGGCAGGTGACAGATAAATGAAAAGGGAATAAGGGGAAAAACACTGATAAATACATGAACTCTACAGAAAAGATGTAGTACGTGTGAAGTGCTTTATGAGTTTGGTTGAGTCTGGACTGGTTTTACTGTCTGGTGTCTGGTGTGCGAGCCTAAACCAGTCTGAGTTTATCTATGTTAACCCTTGGACGACGACTACAATACTCTCAGCATTAGCGGGGTAGCATCACAGCTGAGCAGACGATGGTGCAGAGTTAGCGGCATCTTCATGGAAAGTAAAGAAGTAAGAAACACTTCACTTCTTAAGGCTTATGGTTTATGTAAAAGCTGCAACTTCACTGTCACTCATGGTTCATATCATTTTCCACTTGAAAGGAGTCACATGTCCTAGTGGTAAAATACGGTATCAATTGTCAAGTCTTTGGCTTAATGTCAAACTAGTTTTTTTTTTTCTTTACATCAGTCAAAGCCTAATTTTTGTGAAAATGAGTGATGTGAGCTCTTTCTTTTGTTCCAGTTAAACCTCTGTCAGCAGCGTACTGAATGAGCTGTAACTGATTTATGAACTTTAAGAGAAAACACGTGAACAGTCTCACAATAATGCTTGTATGTCACAAATGTGTTGTCATAATGATGTTGTCGTGACAGTGATTCCTGTCTGAAGTACTGTATGTTTAGACACAACAGTTCTTAGAGTGAATGGAACATGAACATGTATTTATGTAACACAAGGAGGTGTCTGCTGCGGGAATGATTGTGATTTCTCTATGTGTTGGTTTTGGAATTCATTGGCAGTCTTAAAATGTATGTGCTGTTGGAAATGAGTTATATATAAATGTTATATGTTGATATTGCAGTTACCAAGTCGACTTGTACTAAAAGCAAACGTGAAATATTCTGTAAATTACAGGACACTGTTCTAGTTGTGGCTGAAACGTTAGACCAGAGTCAACGGTCCCACCCAGAGGTAACAGTATTTATAGAGTAGATACAGTTTCTGTCTTTGACACAAATATCAGTCTCATTATTGTGTAAAAATGAAAAGCCTCTCTGATTACAGGCCTAGTGTAAACAAACCTTGACTGTTTTGTTGGAGACGTCGGTGCTGTTGCTGATGAGCAAGATGGGAATGCTGGTCAGGTGTGTGGGTATCTGGGCGCCTGACCCCGCCCCCTCCGACAGCACACAGACAGGCATGATGTCAAGATGACCTGAGGGGCATGAATCAAAAATTAGTTTCTGTTCCAACAAACTGGGTGACAAATAGTTTGCATTAGAGTTCTGATTCATTAACCTGATTCTCGGTTTGTGTAAAATTGAAACGTGAAAATGTTTCTCTGGTTTGGACGGAAGCGAATGTCAGTGGTTTCAGGCTTTAAATCTGTTGCCTGTCATAGAGGAGAGGACACACACAGACAGCCACTAATCCGGCCTGTGATCTCTGATTTTAAGGTCTTTGGTTTAATGTCCAGTCTGACTCTCCTCTACCAAAGACCACTCATTACCAGGAGAAAACCTCTGTCAGAAAACGCCAGATCCATGTCGACAGCACGACGGGAGGGTTAAAGTCTGTGAGGCATTTCCGAGAGAAACCCAGAAAAGTGTTGGCCATGTTCCCAGCAGGTAGCACGTTGCTTCCTGTCAGAGCTTGTTAGTTAGATTTGCGGCAGATTTGACTTGCGAGTCCCTCTGTGGAACCGAGTCGACCGAGGACGGCAGAGTGGGAACAGCCTGCGAGGCAGACGAGTTGTTCACTCAGCCGTACAGTCAGCTGCTCGGTCAGGCAGAAAACCCAGCCAGGAAAAAATAAAATCAAGTAAACGTGATTTAGGCCAGAGGGGAGGAGCCGGAGCCGGAGGCCTGAATTAGAGCACGAGGAGTGATTCATTCATGAGTTCAATGCTGCACTGTGCAAAGGTACCACAGAGGATTTCTGCATCTGACCTACAGCTGCTACTAGTCACTCCAAACCTCACAGAGCGGCAGGTTCAGACTCACCCTGCCAAGAACCTGGAGCTGCAGCTCGCCTAGCAGCTCAGAGATTTAAGCAGCTTTCATTCTGGTGTCACTGTCACACATAAACAGGTTAAAAAAATAATAAGATTTTAGTGGGTTATACAAAACCTGTTGATTACCTAAAGCTGAGCAAACATTTGGTTCAGATTTTTTGTTCAGATCATCAAAACGCAAACTAAGACACAATAAGGCTATTACTCTTTTTAACCTTTTGAAAACTGACAAACTATGTGGGGAAAAAGGTAAATTCAGAATGCATGACACAGCATAAAGCAAGGTGATCTAAATATAGTAACAGTACAGGTCACACAGAGCAAAGACAACTTTCTACGTACAATAAAGCCTGGTGACCACATCCACACCGAAAGTGACCGAACGTGTTTATCTGTCAATTTTCTGAAGACTGTGAAACACATTACAGGTCAGACGTAATATTACGTAATATAATAATGCAGCTGTTTGTTGTTGAGCTCCTACCTGGATTTAAAACAGTTAGTCTGGGAAATTATTGGCCAGTTAAGCACACATACACTCAACATCATTCATGAGTGGAAGTGAATGCATACTTTCCCTCTGTGCACAAAATATTTCTCTTCAGTTGAACGATGAGTAAAAAAAGTGAGTCAAATCCGTATTAATGAACATCAATCCATCCACCTGACAGGTGTGGCATATTGACATGATGACTAGACAGCATGACTGTGATACAGGTGTGTCCTGGACTGTCACAATAAAAGTACACATATTTATCAGACACTGAACTATTTCACAATGGACTACAGATCACATTTTTTACTTTTTACTGTGCCAGGAGGGGAAAGTCATGACCCTCCCTACTCCATATTCCAACAATATTCCAATGAAGGCAGCAAGTATGTCATGCTCTCATTTGTGTTTTAAATTACTTAAAAAAGGTCCAGTGTGTCAGATTTAGAGGACTCTATTTACATAATATGGCAGAAATGGAAAATAATATGCATAACTATGTTTTCATTAGTGTATAATCACCTGGAAATAAGAATCATTATGTCTACAGACGTCTCCCACAGTATCCCAGAACACTCCCAGAAAAAACTAAACGCTAAAACTAGCTCGGACTTTTTTCTGCCTTTAGCACCCAGCACAGTTCCTTCTTCATGCTAGGAAGAAGAGAGTGAAGGGAGGTGGTTGCAATCATCAACTATACCACTAGATGCCACTGAATCATTAAATGATAAGCTTGTAACAATTGTACCATCTACGTGCGAGAGAGGTTGCTGTCACATACACCTATAGTCTTGTTGAGTCCTTCAGGACTCCTATATTTAATGTCACACTAAGGACATCATACTCGTGGAACAAGTGGCTCCTCCAACTTCACGTCTTTATTGGCAACTCCATGGCCACACTGCATCCTGACAAAAAACCCAGCTGCATGATGAGATCCTAAAACCTGGACCTGCTGGACCATATCTGTACATGCAGATATGGAGCTGACCCATAGCCCCTTGTAGCCGGTTTATATGTCAGCTTCATTTAAATGAATGGTCTAGACTGAGTTTCTCTCACAGAGCAGCAACATATCAGAGACCACCAGTCGGCTGTAAACAGTCTGCTGATCCCCACGGTGGGACAGCAGCTGATCCCTGCCAAATGATGGCTGGGCCACTACGAGCAGACGGCGGCCTTCCTGCTCCTCGGAGCGTCACAGTAACCCACCGCTCAGCTGCTCCGGGACACTCATTAACTCAAAGGGTAACTCAAGTTCATCCCAACGACATCGTTCATGAGGAACAGAGAGGCTGAGAGGGATAGACGATAGATCTCCAAGCAGCAGTGAGCTGCTGAACCATGGGCAGTTAGGAGTGCAAACCAGACACGACTGTGATGGTGGGAGGACGCTCGATGGTCTTACAGACTGAAATATTACAGTTCTGTTTCCATAAAAAGATGGAGAGTCGTGGAGAGTTTTACTCGCCAAAGGTCAGTTCAGTCAGTGGAGAGAAAGTGCACATGAATCAAGGATTTGTGATGCTGAGATGTTTATTGAAGCTTGGCCAAGGAGAATGGAGGATTTATCAATATACGTCATCATGGCGATTCTGAAGAAGCTGTGCTCTCTGGCTTGCACTCAAGACAATGACACAAATACTGTGTATATAAATGGTCATACTCAATGCTTCTACAGGATAAAGGTATTTGACAATTGGTTATTAGTCTATAAACAAGAAAAAATGTTTACACTTAGTGGTCCGACATTGTTATCTGACTTTTTCGAGACTTCTACTGTACATTATATACCTCTGACTATACTATACTTGGTTATCTTGCATAGAGCTGCTCTGCTTCTCAGGGAGAGACGTCAGTGTCCCCATAACAATGTAAGATTTAACACTGTCCCTACAGTGACCTCAAGACATATGCTTGACCCTGTGAAAACCTCATATGTGGCAGTGTGGGGTAGAAGATTCCCTCAATTGTCACGAGTCGACACATTCAGTGGAGTAAATGCACAGTTATTAATACAAATAGCACAGCAGTAGGGCTGGGTATCGATTCAAATTCCAAGAATAGATTTGATTCCGATTCTCAAGACTGAGAATCGATTATCATAATCTGATCCGATCCAATCCGATCCGATCTCGATTCAGGTTAGTGTTATTAAAACCATTTTTTTGGTCGCCTGAAGCCCTCGTTTTCGACAACGGAACACGGGCGCATATCTCTGCAAATGTAACCCACAATCGTCTCAGTTAATTTAAGAGAACGTACAGAAGTGGCTGGTAGTTGTAGAGTTTTCCTTGAGTGTTCTTTTGTCTGTAGTTTTATTATATTTTCGGTGAATTTCCATTTTTCCCACGTTAATGAACGCATCATAGTCATTCCGACGGCCATTGAACGCACCTTGCATGTGTTAGACGCCGTAGTGTAGTTTAAACACGGTGCACGCCTGTTTCAATTCAATGACGGGACTAGTGGGGTTAAAGTTCACCGGGGGAAAATGTATTAAAATTATAATTTAACTAAATCGATCTTTAGATGTACGAATCGATCTTAAGGAATTAATATGCAAATTGATTCAGAATCGGAAAATAGATTTTTTCAACACAGGCCTACACAGCAGCACTGTACATGACTCTCTCTGAGCACCCACTGAGACACAAACCAAACTCTCAACTTGCATATTTAATTACTATTTTACCATCTCCAATTTTCCAAAGTACACTCATTAATTGTGGACAGAGGTGAGCTCCTCACACATGCACACACAGCGAGCTCAGTGTTGGCTGCAACCCCAAGGTTCCTTTTCTACGACATAAAAGCTCCAGCTGCCACAGGTGTACGCTCCAGCAGTTTCACCTATTGAATAAATAAAAAAAATAAACTCGCACAGCTCAGTAGGTGATTTCAGGGGTTTTTATCAGGTCAGGAGCAGCTTGCGAGTCCAGGGCGTTGAGAGCGTGTCAAGGGAGAGCAGCTCTGCAGTGCTCAAAGAACCCCATTTATTAAAAACCATTTAAAACCACACTTGAGCACTGAGTCACGGCCTCTCTGTGGACAAGAGCAGGGGAAAAAAAGACAGATAGACCAACACACCCTGGACACAAACTCTCCTGTTTAAATTGTCTGACATTCACAGTACACTTCTTCCAGGGGTAAAAAATAAATAAATAAATAAATAAAATACGTTAAAAAAAGCCTCAAACTCAACCTTTTATTACAAACCTGAACCACAGACCACAGTTTGCTACACTTACATTAACAATGGATGAAATGGCTGTGCTTAATATGAAAAATGACAAAACCTGAACAAACGCTGCAGTTCCCCACAGCTTTGTGGACGATTCTCGCTTCTTTCAGCTCCAAGCTTTGGTTTAACTTTACATTTCATTTACTGTTTGGTTCATCAGCAGGCAGCTGTTTTTAAATAGACAAGATGCATAGACAGATGCTCTGATCAACCCACTGTACAATACCAGCCCTGCAACAAATGGCAGTCAGACAAAGTTAGAGACCAGCTGGTTCTAGCAGCTGATAACCCAGATATATTTCTCAGGATTGGTGAAGAACAAACCAGGAGATATTCGTAGGCAGCTGGTTGCACACACCATACCGTTTTTTAAGGTCATCATAATGATGATCTATGCTGTGTTTACTGTTAGTTTGTTGATTATGACTGGCAGAGCCACGTTCGATGCTGCTGTAAAACACTCACACAGACAGAAATTTGCAGATTTCGTTGTTAATTTTTCGATTTACTGGTGGATGAGTGTCTGACAGTGATGGACAGGATGCAGGAGGAAGATGAAAAAAAGAAGAGCTGGAAAAGAAAGAAGAATCAACTGTGTCCTGTCGCTTCATTGCTGCCGCCTTATCCACCGGCATTTTACCTGAATCCAAAGCAAAAGCTCAAACTACACCAATGATATGAGTTAACAATGTAACTTCAGCTAGCTTGCAGTCACAAACCACTGTACAAAGTTCTACATCTTATCACAGATCACATTAACTCATGTAATCATAGTGAAGCATGTGCACAGGGAACCATGCTGGAGGCAGGACAAATCATATCAGTGAGTGGACATGAATGTGTATCTTCCCCCAAACTACAACGAGCGAGGATGCTGGAGCGATATCCTCACTTCTGGCACAGCACAATTAAAAGGCACCAATCCAGAGTCAAACAGCCCTGCAGCAGCAAAGACGAGTGATCACTGAACATAACAATCGCACCATTTATATATCCAGACAAATGTTAATAATAACTCCAATCTTTAAGCATGCTTTTGACCTTGTTACCATTTTTTGTTGCAATTAATTTAATTGATGAAATCTTGCCACATACAGCAAACTTACAGACTTACAGTGACACTACAACAGCTACGTGGTGATGTCAGGCACAACGTCCTACAACTACACCAGTAAATCTGTTGTTTACTGCAAGTATGTAGGGACAGTTGGTTATTCAGTCATTTATTTTCATGTCGTTTCATCTGATTCAGAACAGGCTTGAAATGTTCAGTATTTCAGTAGACCTGGAGGAGGCACAATGACACACTGTCGTGTCGTGGAGAGGGTTTTTATCTATGCATCCCCACAAATCGTCTGTCTTATCTCCTCACCCTCAGGTTGGATACACAGACCTAAAAGCTTTATTTCCATGCAGGAATCAGAAAGATCCTCCCAGAGGGCAGTAAGAGGTGAACCTTCTTTCACCACATGCAGCTGATAAAAAGAAGCAGCTGACACTGGTTCATAATACAACATAACCATTGTACACACAGAGATGATTGCTGCGTCTATGAAATAACCACAATCACAAGATGCAAGAAGTGACTATAAAATGTCAAAACCCCCCAAATATACACGATGGAAAGCAGTAAAGCATTTTTGCTTGAAAAATGACTGAGTGATGAATCAATCGCCAAAAAAGACTCAAACATCCAGCTTCACATGTAAGTGACAGATTAGATAATTGTGAAAGGCTTTCGTAGATGGCATCAGCTCATAA
The DNA here is from genome assembly GCF_000972845.2 of Larimichthys crocea. Taxonomy (NCBI): domain Eukaryota; kingdom Metazoa; phylum Chordata; class Actinopteri; family Sciaenidae; genus Larimichthys; species Larimichthys crocea. Next base: position 1,712,624 of record NC_040031.1, read on the forward strand.
ACAGAAGCACTAACTGTTCCACAGATGCAATAAACACATTTCTACTGATGTTAATATTACATATGGCTGGTCAATTTCTGACTTCAAACTAGCTTCATATCTGTGGCAGACTGTACTGGGTAAGCATATGTCCAGTTTATGACTTTTAAACTAAGTTCGGTCTGCTGTTCGAGGATGTCACCTGCTGAATCCTGAGATTCAGGATAGGACATTTTAATACGGGCTCTTAGAGAGACCGACTCACTTCTGCGGCTGCTTGATTACAGTTTTTTAGCACTTCGCATTGGCTTCATTTCCAGGCACCAGAGGTTGCCGAACATTTACTTGACTCCAGAGTAACTGACAACATGTCAAAGAACCAGCACCACTACATTGATCCACTCCTACGCAGACTAGATAAAGTTTATTTCACTGCTTCTCAACAGTGGCCGGTAAGGAAGGGTTGATACAGATTGTCCATGAGCTTCAGACTTGAGAGTAGGGGTGGGCGATATATCGAATATACTCGATATATCGCGGCTTGTTCTCCGTGAGATGTATAAAATGACTATATCGCGACCATCGAGTACTTCTCACGTAAAAGCCGTCAGCATTTAATTCTCAGGAGTTTTGCCTGTGTCACTCCTGGTGCTCCTCACAGCACGCAGCACACTGCCCCGCCCACCCAGAAAAATCCCCTGCGCGCATGCGTACTTTTTGTATCAGGTGAGGAGAGACAAGGCCCACTCCGGAGGCGTACGCGCCGCGTAACAGCTGCGCCGCGGTCACCGGAGCAGATCGCCGCCAGTCTAGTCAATGAGAGCACTCACACAGGGCGCGCCGCGGAGCATCTCAGAAGCGTCTCCCCGCGCCACGGTGCGAGCATTCTATAGCATTTCTATTTTTGACGCGAGCCGCTGCTAAACCTCAATACGCAGTTCATGTAGCTTTTTACAACTTCACATCAACGTTACGTCATGACCGGTGGCACCAGGTGATCAAAGATCGATCAAAGGGTCTCAACATGAACGACGAGAGACTAATTGTTGTGGAACAACACACAATAATTTATGACAACAACATGCTTTTATAATCTCTCTCCATGTTGTGATCTTGTGTGGAATACGGCCGGCTCGCTACGCTGCCAAGACACCGCCCAGTGTGAGTTGACGCAGGGCAGAGGATGCAGCTAAAACGCGGCGCAGCCGTTACTAATCTAATAGAAGGGTCTACTTGAATCATCATACTGATGTTTTTTTTGCACAAAGGGTTGAATTTACATTCAAGTGATTTACAGGAGAAATAAATATCGGATATATATCGTGTATCGCGTATAGCTTAAAATATCGGATATTGGTTATAGGCCATATCGTGCAGCCCTACTTGAGAGCTGCAAGTTTGCCCAGGTGTTATGTTGTTTTATTGATTATTCTGTAGCTCTAGGTTAGCCTGTTTAATTTGGCATTAGAATTTTTCTGGGAACTAACATACAACATAATAAATATAATATATAAATTGATATACTATGATGCTAATATTGGGTGAGAGTCAAGTGAAACTATGTAAATGTTAAGCTTAGTTTGAAACCAACTAATAACCAGAGCTAACTTTTTTTTCAAGTGCTCTTTTATGAAATGCTAGCTCAGGATATTGGTCACTCTAATTGCCATGGGTGTGAATGTGAGCGTGAATGGTTTTTGTCTCTATGTGTCAGCCTTGTGATATACTGGCGACTTGTTCAGGGTTCTGCTGGGATTTGATCCAACCCCCCTGCAACCCTAATTAGAATAAGTGGTTACAGAAAATGGAAATGCCATTAAGGCTAGCAGGTGAGCACTGTGCCAATGTTGTTAATCTATATATACTAATTACCTGGGTGGCCATTTTTCTGTGTTTGTTTTACATTATTATTATATTATTATTATTATTATTATTATTATTATATTATTTATCAAATGACTCTTGGATTTTTTTTTTACCCATATCTGTATGAAAGTAGCTGTTGTGTTATTATCACATGCCTGATGATAATTGAATAAGTTCTAAACAAAGATGCCTCTATTATACCAGCAGCAGTTAAAACAGTGTGGAGGAGTTTAATGAGAAGGTATATAAATTAAATTTCTTTCCTCGTTTCAACACCTTTGTTCATCATCTGTGATGTGAAAACTTCACATTTCCACACAGTCAAAGATATAAAAAGTGTTGATCCTAATCATACTACAGTTCTAAAACCCTGCAGCACGGAGCGTTTCTCCAGCCTGGCTGCTGACAGCTTTGTCAGCTTAAGAGTCAATCACACTGAACGGTAGAGAGGAGGTGGTACCAACATCTGTTTCACAAAGTAAAAAGTTTAAAATTTGATAATGTTCTGCACCGGTGCCGAGCAGACAGCAGAAACAAGTTGCGCTGCCCTCTGTTAGATAATTTTGAGACAGCCTGCCATGCTGTTATCCTGCAGTGCTGTGTGCACACACAATGACACAAAAAACATAAAACTTGATGATCCAAATTACTGACATTTAAGTGGCAAATCTGACACAGTATGGAAAAGAGTGTGTATGTTAGGTCTTCTGTGTGGCTGATGTTTGAAAACCTCTCCTCGGGGTAAAGTAAAAAATATGACTTTAATATAGTGTACGTTCTGTGCTTGTAGAAGCAGATTTTTAGGGCTTTTCAAAACTAAAACACAGAAGAGTTGCTGACTGCAGGCCCCATAGTGACAATGGAGACGATTAGCTGTTTTAATGGGCTCCAATGGAGGCTGCACCTCACCTATAAACATTATTTATGATTCCAAAAACTTTTAGCTGTGAGCTACTCTGGGCTAAAGCTGTCAGATTAGATGACAGAATCAGCAGGTCTGTAATTACAGTATCAGAAAGATGACAACTTAATAATATCCTTTAATTGCACAGGTTACAATTGTACAAAAACCTCACAGCAACGTAAAATATCAAGAGGGTATTGTGGTGGATAACAGATATTAAAATGACGGCCCATCATGGTGAGGATGCAAAGGAAAGCTGACACACTCGATATCAACCTGTTAACTCACATCACAAATAAAAGGACAGACAGTGTAGATTCAAATATGCTTTCTAACACTAGTTTTATAGCTTTAGTGGTGCTCTACTTACTACTTCCATGTTTATGTTATTGTCACTTAACATTACTGTCAATGAACCCATGTGCAGATTTTGCACCTGAAAAATGTGTCACTTGAGCTGCAGGGACGTTTTTAATGTGAAAGCTACAGGATCCACTGTTTGGATGAAATTTAGAGTGCACCTAAAATGCACTATAACTAGGGATGTAATGATACACTTAACTCATGACTCGATTCGAGTCACGACTTTTTGTTCGCGATACGATTTTTTCACGATTTTTTAAATCAAAATGAGCTACAGACAAATTATGACCAAATAAAATTATCTTTTTATTTGTAGGAAAAACACATGACAAATATCTGCTTTCTTTAGAAACAATCTCACAGTAAACTGCTCTTAACTGGTGTGATGTGCAGTTTTCGTTCACAGGTGGCATAACCAGGGCTCTAAATTAACTTTTTTGATCACCAGCCAATGTGCGGGTAAGTTTCTGAAGTTACCAGCCAATCAGAATTTCCACTAGCCACATTTTTTCCGGCAAAAAAGACAGATTATGAGAGCAACTGAATTAATTTGATATTTTATTAACTAAAGCTTTTAATTAATCTTACAATGAAGTTGTGAACTTAAGTACATACAAAAATTATCCCAACATTTCATTACTCATTAACCCATTACAGTACATACTATCACTATCCACAGAGCACCTCGAGCAGCGGAAGCCAGACACAGAAAAAGCAAAGAGAATCCGGTGGATTTTCAAAAATAAATACCCCGTGCAAACTGCTGGTCGTAAACAGACAAAAGTGAAACTAATTTACTACGTAGCATATTGTACATGTAGAAGCATGTTTAGAAGAACATACACCGGGAAAATGTCAAATCTGAGCAAGTCTGGCGGGCTAAGTGCTCGTTCTGAAACATTCCGGTGGGGTTTGAAGTCACATGCAGGACGGACCAAATACGCCACGCCACGCAACGCGCGGGAAGCCTGTTCGACCAGTAAGAGCACGCGTGTGTGGGTTCCATTCGCCAAGAATCGCGATTCATTTTTTCTGTGAACCGATGCGAGTAGTCATGCATTTGTAGTGATTTTTAATCGTGTCACGATGCATCGTTACATCCCTAACTATATATACCTTTACAAGTGAACTTAATTTGACCTTCTTTAAACTTTTAAATGCACATGTCCAACTGTTCAATGTTTCAGTACTTATTGATAACCTGCTGTTCTCTGCCGAGGTGATCAACCACAAAATTGTCTGATCCATGAATCGACCACTAAATGTTCTGGTCAATTCAGTTTGTATTTTAAAAAGTCCTCTCATCATGCTGTTCACATTTTGACATCATGAACCTAGACAAAACCTAACAATCCATCAACAGTACCTGGTCAGTGCGAGGCTTCAAATGGGATGTACTCAGAGGGAAGTTGCCACCGAGCTTAGAGTGTCACTGAGAGTCACCAGCAGGCTGCAATAGTTGACAGCATCGTTGTCGGGCTGTATTTGATGCTCATGGACATTGACATTTTTTGTTGTGGTATACCCACCACTGTTGTTAGCTTTTGTTTCGATAAATTGTTTGTGAAGAAATTACCATTGCATGTTTTTACTTAAATGCCTACTTGCATGAATACTATCACTGTAGCATGAACTTTTTCCATTTTCCATAAATTCACCTGAAAGTTGAATACTTTAACTTTTGTGAGAGTGTATATCGAACATGAGTTTCAGACAAGTCATTGATTTTGTTCGAACCTGTCTCTGTCCCAGCAATGGCACACTCTCGAGAGAGGCTTCACAGAAGATATACAAATTACTAAAACTAATAATGTTCTGCAACACACATTCCCATCACGAAACGACGTTCAAACATTTCTAACAAGGTTTGGAGACTGGCCGAGGGAGATGTAAAGTATATAACACATACCCTACATATCTTTGACGGATCGCAATGCGCTGCTGTAACTCACATATATTATATCGTGGAATGAACTAGGAAAAAACACAATACCTCAACTCTTGACATACACCAAATCAGCATGTCCTAAACAGCAAGGCTTCTTACTAACATATGATGAAATGCATCAAATAAACAGACGAAGTTAGGGATGCAGGCCAGTTTCAAATAAAGCCTGGAGGAAATAAAGCCAATCTGAGGATTGAAAAAGAAGAGCCAGCTATATTTTGGCTGCCAATAGCCTATGGTAATATTGTGAGATTATGCCCAAAACATATTGTACTATATTTCTGTATTACAACAAATATTTATTTAGTACTAGAGTCAACTTGTGAGCTGATAAACGGTGAGTGAAAATGTCTGTCGGTGTAAGCTGCCATGTTTACTCTTACAATGTCAAAAATAAAGGAGACAGCACAAGAAGATGTGAATTAAACCATCGTGCCAAAAAAAGGACTTAAAACTTTCCTTTTTTCCACATCGTATTCAACATGATTTCTCTTGCTGTGATTTATTTGTTTCTGTTGCTTGTGTGCATATACTTTGTGTGTATTGTAGCACTTTGAGATTTCATTCAAATGTAAAGTGCTTTATAAATTAAACTTATTATTATTATTATTATTATTATTATTATTATGTATTAAACATCAAATGACTCACCAAATGATTTTTTTTTACCCATCTCTGTATGAAAGTAGCTGTTGTGTTAATTATCACATGCCTGATGATAATTGAATAAGTTCTAAACAAAGATGCCTCTATTATACCGATAATTGAATAAGTTCTAAACAAAGATGCCTCTATTATACCAGCAGCAGTTAAAACAGTGTGGAGGAGTTTAATGAGAAGGTATATAAATTAAATTTCTTTCCTCGTTTCAACACCTTTGTTCATCATCTGTGATGTGAAAACTTCACATTTCCACACATTTAAAGATATAAAAAGTGTTGATCCTAATCATACTACAGTTCTAAAACGCTGCAGCACGGAGCGTTTCTCCAGCCTGGCTGCTGACAGCTTTGTCAGCTTAAGAGTCAATCACACTGAACGGTAGAGAGGAGGTGGTACCAACATCTGTTTCACAAAGTAAAAAGTTTAAAATTTGATAATGTTCTGCACCGGTGCCGAGCAGACAGCAGAAACAAGTTGCGCTGCCCTCTGTTAGATAATTTTGAGACAGCCTGCCATGCTGTTATCCTGCAGTGCTGTGTGCACACACAATGACACAAACAACATAAAACTTGATGATCCAAATTACTGACATTTAAGTGGCAAATCTGACACAGTATGGAAAAGAGTGTGTATGTTAGGTCTTCTATGTGGCTGATGTTTGAAAACCTCTCCTCGGGGTAAAGTAAAAAATATGACTTTAATAATAGTGTACATTTCTGTGCTTGTAGAAGCAGATTTTTAAGCTTTTCAAAACTAAAACACAGAAGAGTTGCTGACTGCAGGCCCCATAGTGACAATGGAGACGATTAGCTGTTTTAATGGGCTCCAATGGAGGCTGCACCTCACCTATAAACATTATTTATGATTCCAAAAACTTTTAGCTGTGAGCTACTCTGGGCTAAAGCTGTCAGATTAGATGACAGAATCAGCAGGTCTGTAATTACAGTATCAGAAAAGATGACAACTTAATAATATCTTTTAATTGCACAGGTTACAATTGTACAAAATACCTCACAGCAACGTAAAATATCAAGAGGGTATTGCGGTGGATAACAGATATTAAAATGACGGCCCATCATGGTGAGGATGCAAAGGAAAGCTGACACACATCGATATCAACCTGTTAACTCACATCACAAATAAAAGGACAGACAGTGTAGATTCAAATTATGCTTCTAACACTAGTTTGTAGCTTTTAGTGGTGCTCTACTATATTACTTCCAATTGTCACTTAACATTACTGTCAATGAACCCATGTGCAGATTTTGCATCTGAAAAATGTGTCACTTGAGCTGCAGGGACGTTTTTAATGTGAAAGCTACAGGATCCACTGTTTGGATGAAATTTCAGAGTGCACCTAAAATGCACTATAACTAGGGATATAACGATACACTCAACTCACGACTCGATTCGAGTCACGATTTTTTCACGATTTTTTCAAATCAAAATGAGCTACAGACCAATTATGACCAAATAAAATTATCTTTTTATTTGTAGGAAAAACATCTTTCTTTACAGAAACTCTCAAGCAGTTTGTATTCTTAGAAAAAGTGCAACTTACATCTTAAACAACAAAACACATGACAAATATCTGCTTTCTTTAGAAACAATCTCACAGTAAACTGCTCTTAACTGGTGTGATGTGCAGTTTTCGCTCACGAGGTGGCGTAACCAGGGCTCTAAATTAACTTTTTTGATCACCAGCCAATGTGGCTGGTAAGTTTCTGAAGTTACCAGCCAATCAGAATTTCCACTAGTCACATTTTTACTGTGCAAAAAAGACAGATTATGAGAGCAACTGAATTAATTTGATCATTTTATTAACTAAAGCTTTACATTAATCTTACAATGAAGTTGTGAACTTAAGTACATACAAAAATGATCCTAACATTTCATTACTCATTAACCCTTACATACTATTCAAGGTCTAATATGACCAATTTTTTGTACATAACAATAAAATAAAAACATTCAAACTTGCGAGCAGCACGTGTCATTTTCCACAGAGCACCTCGAGCGGGCGGAAGCCAGACACAGAAAAAGCAAAGAGAATCCGGTGGATTTTCAAAATAAAATACCCCGTGCAAACTGCCGGTCGTACAGAAGTGAAACTAATTTACTACGTAGCATATTTGTACATGTAGAAGCATGTTTAGAAGAACATACACCGGGAAAATGTCCAAATCTGAGCAAGTAAACAAAGTCTGGCGGGCTAAGCGCTTGCTTCTGAAACACTCCCGGTGGGGTTTGAAGTCGCGTGCAGGACGGACCAAATACGCCACGCTCACGCAACCTGTTTGACCAGTGAGAGCACGCGCTGTGCGGGTTCCTATTCGCCAAGAATCGCGATTAATTTTTTTCTGTCAACCGATGCGAGTAGTCACGCATTTGTACCGATTTTTAATCGTGTCACAATGCATCGTTACATCCCTAACTATATATAATTAATTTGACCTTCTTTAAACTTTTAAATGCACATGTCCAACTGTTCAATGTTTCAGTACTTATTGCATAACCTGCTGTTCTCTGCCGAGGTGATCAACCACAGAAATTGTCTGATCCATGAATCGACCACTAAATGTTCTGGTTCAATTCAATTTGTATTTTAAAAAGTCCTCTTCATCATGCTGTTCACATTTTGACATCATGAGACCTAGACAAAACCTAACAATCCATCAACAGTACCTGGTCAGTGCGAGGCTTCAAATGGGATGTACTCAGAGGGAAGTTGCCACGGAGCTTAGAGTGTCACTGAGTGTCACCAGCAGGCTGCAATAAGTTGACAGCATCGTTGTCGGGCTGTATTTGATGCTCATGGACATTGACATTTTTTGTTGTGGTATACCCACCACTGTTGTTAGCTTTTGTTTCAATAAATTGTTTGTGAAGAAATTACCATTGCATGTTTTTACTTAAATGCCCTACTTGCATGATATACTATGACTGTAGCATGAACTTTTTCCATTTTCCATAAATTTCACCTGAAAGTTGAATATCTTTAACTTTTTGTGAGTAGTGTATATTCTGAACATGATAGTTTCCAGACAAGTCATTGATTTTGTTCGAGACCTGTCTCTGTCCCAGCAGTGGCACACTCTCGCAGAGTCTGGCTTTACAGAAGATGATCACAAATTAACTAAAACTTAAATAACGTCTCTGGCACAACACAATCTGTTCCCATCCATCGAAACGACGTTCACAACATTTCTAAACAAGGTTTGGAGACTGGGACGAGGGGAGATGTAAAGTATATAACACATACCTTAGATATCTTTGACGGAGATCGCAATGCGCTGCTGTAACTCACATACATTATATTATATCGTGGAATGAATTAGGAAAAAGCACAATACTATTCAACTCTTGACATACACCAAGTCAGCATGTCCTAAAACAGGAAGGCTTCTTACTAACATATGATGAAATGCATCAAATAAACAGACGAAGTTAGGGATGCAGGCCAGTTTCAAATAAAAGCCTGAGGAAATAAAGCCAATCTGAGGATTAAAAAAGAAGAGCCAGCTATATTTTGGCTGGCCAATAGCCTATGGTAATACTGTGAGATTATGCCCAAAACATATTGTACTATATTTCTGTATTACAACAAATTATTTATTTAGTACTAGAGTCAACTTGTGAGCTGATAAACGGTGAGTGAAAATGTCTGTCGGTGTAAGCTGCCATGTTTACTCTTACAATGTCAAAAATAAAGGAGACAGCAGAAGAAGATGTGAATCAAACCATCGTGCCAAACCTCAGCCAATCAGAACAAAGCAAGGCAGAGGGGAAAACAGACAGACAGACTGACGGCCATGTTAAGACACTGCCTCACGGGTTGTCGAGTGAACTGAACTGTACCATGATGATCGAGTTGTTCTTGTATATGAATTATGTAATATATGTGTAACTTCTTTTTTCTTATAGGGGAGGGGGACGTCGCCTGTGGCTAGTTGACCTCTCTTACATCTTATGTTTTGGATTTTGCACAATTTAATGTGTATGCAAATAAAATGAAATAAAGCTGTCTCGTGTTATTGTACTCCAGCGATGTTTGTGTGAAGAGCCTGTTTTATCTGCCTTGTAATACATAGTTTGTGTTTTGTTCACAGCCTCTAACGCAACCCAACAAATCTCCTATTTCCGGGATAATTAAAATGTCTTATAGCTCGAGAAACACCCAAGAAATTGTAAAGAAATGTTGTAGATGTACCTTCAGATTGATTAATCCTTCAGCCCTAAGTTCAACCTATCAGTGTTTTTTTACTACTGCACATTTTTCAGACCGGACATCGAACAGCTTCATCTCCTGCTGCACAGATTCAGTCTGCTCTTTAACCACAACACCAGTGTCTGGAGTCTCTTTTTCTTTTTTTACTCCAACCAACAAAGTTTCAGGTGAAAAGGGTGAAGTAAGTGGCAGGTGGTCTCTGTAATGCAGCAGCCACCGAGGCAGAAGAGGAGAAATATCAGGACGCCACATCCAGATGAAAGTCCAGCGTCCTCACCCGGGCACACAGCTGTCCAGCATGGGGTCGCCGGGGTCACTCATTGTGTGATCTGTCCCACAGCGAGTGGCCGCCGCTTCAAAAGCAGGACGGAGCGCCTGACTTTTAACTCTCACGGGCAGGTCCAGACAGGATGAGCAAGCTCTTCACGCCTCATCAATATTTGTCTGCAGCTCCACACGAGAGGAGAATACAGGAGCTGAATGATCAGTGGACTGAGCGAACATTTATACTAGGAGGGTTTAATTTGTAAAAGCATCTATTTATGTTGTTTCAGCCCTCTGTGGCATATTTCTTCCTTCAAACAGACCTCTACCAAACTGCCTCCAGAGTGTATGAAGCTTAAAATGCCTGCTTGGTGTTTCTGTGTGTAGACATAAACATATCTGGTCCAAAATGATGATATAAGCTGTCCGGCGAGGGTTGAAGGCTGCATAGCAGTAAATTTAAGAGCACAACCTTGCATCACCTCTAACTTTCTCTGTGATCATTCATTTTAAATGCCAATATAGCTGAATACACAACAGAGCTGCCGTCATTACCCTGTTGTTATGCTGATTTTGCAAGACAATATTGGGGGTCATAAAGATTTTAGCACCGCAGTGCATCAGTTTGGGAATGACGGCTGGTTAACATGTCGTGTTTACGGGCCAAGATGAAATAAAGAAGTAGAGCTATCTGAGTCATCCATCGAGGAGACACCAAATCGACTCACATTTTGTCATGATTGTGTACACAAATCAATGCAGGAGCAACAGCATGGCAGGATGTAAACTTTAGAAAGTCTCAAAATGACCACAAACAATGAAACTGTGATGGAAACGGACAAGAGTGATAGAGACGGAGGGCAGCATGACGCCAGATAGCGTGAGGCTCCCACAGTCTCTGCTCCACTGATGACTGTCAGTAAAGTGGGCTAATAAACAAGACGGTAGTAGAACGTCCTCTACTGCCGTCTACTGTGATTGACTTTTCGTCTGACAGCGCTGTCAGATGCCCGGCAGGAGAGACGCTCCGTGGTGTGCTGGGATGTTACAACTGACCTAAAAGCAGGACGCCCAGTTGTACTTTGCCTGACTGTATGGAAATGTGATCTCTTCACATCACAGATGACAGAGAAAGGCATTAAAACTGGATTCTTTTGATAAAACATGAGACTTTTGGGCTGACGTAGGCCTGGAAGTTTAGTGTGGCACTAAATGAACAGCTGAATCGTCGTGTTGAACAGTCAAATCAGATCTGACTGACAAATTCTGAGTCGGTTATATCCCCATAAATAAATATTTCAGACTCGTTCAGGTGGCTGACAACAGAAGCAGAACACAGAGAGCAGGAGGAGACTTAGCGGAGATGTAACCGGCTGTCAGTCTGCAGAGTAACAAACCATGTGTGAAGCCTACAGTCATGGGAGTGTGGCAGCAAAGTTCAGCAAAGACTTTCTGTCAAATGATTCTGTCAACTGTGTCTGTAAAGAGAAACAGATGATCAAACAGCACAGCTGTGTCAGTAGGGTTTGTTTCTGGTAATTTAGTCAGAAAACATTATAACCGTTAAACAATGATTTGGTCAGTTTAACTGTGGACAGAGGTCTCCACAAAAACAACCTGGAAACACTAATGTGGACACAAACCATCTCAGCCCCTCCACTCCTGTAGAAAGAAATAGGCTGTGACTTTTTTGTTTAAACTAGTTTGAAATGACAGTTTGTTCCAGTGAATTCTAATGTTGTCTAAAGGCCTGCAGCCTCTTTCCTTTTAGAAAGTAAAGTGGACTGCGATGCCATTTTCAATCACTTCCTCCAAAACAAAAGTTGTAAAACAGCAAAACCCATTTTCTGGGTTGTAAGGCCCACACGCTGTCATCCCTTCATCTGATTAACCAAGCAGCGCCTCAATAAAATGTCAGCAGCAGAGAAAACAGGCAGAGTTGTTTCCCAAACACGATAACAACCTAGGCTATCTGAACAGAGGAAGTGAAGGAAATAAGAAAAATAAACCTTAAAGTGGTCCACTCACAGCGGCTACATCACATCACACTGCAACAGCTGATCTGAACCCGAAAAATGTTAAATCACATCAGCTCTGTACGGTCTCATGTAATCCCATCAACTCCACGGGTATACGCTTTTTATTTATTGGGGAACAAAGTGACCCTGAAATATCTCTGCTGTTTGTTTTGAACGCTCACTGATGACAGAGACGACAGGCTGAAATGCTAAAACAATTATCACATCTGTCACATGAAGGACGAGGAGTCAAAGCACAAACTTAAAGAGCAGAGGAGAGTATTAGTTCCAAAGGAAAGCGAAGACAAACCGATCACTCATCAACAGGTACCATGGAAAAGTGGTAGGCTAGACTGTGCCAATGGTTCCCTCAACCAAAGTCTCAACCAATGACAGTATAAAGAATAGACAGTGTATATGTGAGGTCACCCACAGGTTTCCAAAGTGCTGTTTTGAAGCTCAAAACATGCAGCTCTTGCCGCTGACTCGTTGGCCGTCCGGCCTCTTCCGCCTTCTGGCTAATATAAAATGGGCCAAGACGTGGATCATCTGTAACCTGAGGGCACTTTCTCTGTGGCAAAGCCTTCTTGATGATACAGAAGGCCTAAGTCTTAGCATTTCATTGATTTCTTTTAAAAGTTTTAATTATTATTTAACATATTCAACGCAGGTTTTAAAAAATATCAGCCACAGTGAAAAGCTGAACACAAGCAAAATTTTTGGAGCCTTCACCCTCTGTTAAACGGCCTCGTCCTGAATGAGGAAAATATGCAGTCAAAACAACCAACGCTAACAGAACAATGGCCAATTGTCAGAGAGAAGAAAACCAATTTATTAAAAAAAGCATGTATGATTATTAAACATATATATAATAGAGACTCGTCTGTGGTGCAACATTCACAGGGAATAATCTGCTCAAACATCCTGCACTTAACACCTTCACTGTTTACGTTTGTCAGTTTATTCTGTCATTGTTATGCGTTGGATATAATATGAAACATGCATAAAAGATGTCACTCTTATAGAAAAGCAGCCATTAAGAAAAAAAAAAGGGGTTGGGAACCAGTGGCTTATGCCACAAAAACATAATGGAAAAACCACTCACTGTAGACAGCAGCCACACGATGTGAGCACTATACGTCGGAGGAAAAGCAGTGATATAGGGCATATAGCCATCACAACACATCAGGGAGGTGGCATGTGCTAATGTACCAAATACCTGCACGCATCAAAACATTAGTCAAGGAATCAGACACTAAAACAAAGTGTGTGCTGATAGGAGAGCTGCCAGCCACCTCACATTTATTGTATTATTATTATTATTATTATTATTATTATTATTATTATTATTATTATTTTATTATACATTTATTGTACTGGAGAACTGTGAGCCAGCAACCAGAAAACAGAGAGTACCAGACAGCTGTTTGTGTATTGTGACCTGTCACCTCCTGGGTTATGTAGTCTTAAGGAGAGTTATAACAACTAATGCTAACACGAACACTTACGTCTATGCCAGTATGTTTAGTTTAGTTTAGTTTAGTTTAGTTTAGTTTAGTTTAGTTTTAAGCATGTCTTCATTTCGACTACAGCAACTGTTTGCTAGTTAGCCTGTTAGCCACCTTTAGCATGCAGAGGAGCCACTCTCGTTTCTTTCACATCGAAGCAAACTCCATTAGAAAAAGCTCATGTTTAAGGTTATATTGATGCTCTGCACACACACACGGTGAACAGAAGATAATGTACAGGTTTGGATGAATAAACAGACCCTCTGTGTTACTTCGGCACACATATAATACATAATGGCACACGTCTTTGAAGAATATTTCAGCTTTCCCCTCGAACTGAAAGCGGTGGATATCAGCATGTTTTTGGAGGACAGGAAACACATCGCGGTGAATTGGCTGTAAGCCGAATTATTTAGGACGATGTACACATGTCTAACATGTCTAAACCTGATCTCTGCATGCTGTATGGTTGTCTCAGTGAGTAACGCAACCTAAAACGCAGTTTCACAATGGGGGTTTGCCATGTATTCAGACAAGTGGCGTAAAACTGTCACTAAACAAGCTTTCACAAACTATTTAACAACATGTCGTGTACTGTTAATGAAAGGGCAGATCATCGTGGCAGAATACCCATCGCCGGGTAAGGAAACAAAACATTACAAACTTACCGCTGCAGGAGTTTGGTTTGTTTTCCCTCGCCTGGTTTCAAATTGACAGGCTGTGATAACGCGCATGCGTGTAGGGAACCCCAGTACTGGCGAACAGTAAGACATGAAAACAATACACTACACTACAAAGTAATACAAATATGATTAAATAATAGTAATACAATTATGATTAAATCATACAATTATGATTAAATAATAGTAATAGAATTATGATTAAATAATAGTAATACAATAATGATAATAAGAAAAAAAATAAATCAAATAAAGGGTACATACAATTAAAAAGTAAAACCAAGTCTTTTAGCTTGGGCATTGTTGTTTGTTTTTTCCTTTTGTTTAATTGTTTTCATCATCAACTTACAGTGATAACACTTCAGTTGATACATCTTATCCCCAAGTCTTCAGACTTTATAACAAAATCTGAGGGTTTTTTTCACCCTACTCGTCATACTGTTAAACTGATATTAGTGCTTACACCTCAACTAATACTTAAAACAATACCTAATTCCCATTAGTTATATACTTTAAATGACACTTGAACTGACAATAGATCTATATCAGGAATTTCACTTCAGCTGAACCTTCAAATTCAATCTGTCAATTAAACTTTAACTAATATTATACATCAAGATATAAACATCAAGCGAGTGCAACAACACAGGCATAGCAGCCAGCTAATAGTCCAACAGCAAGAAGTCCAGCTCGGCGTCTGTCTTTCAGCCTTTTATTTTATGAAGCTCTTGGCAACAACTAAAAATAAATCCCAGGTTTACGCTTGTCCAGCGGTTTCTTGCTTGGTCACTCTATCCTTTCGCTTCTTAGCTACAAGGACTCAAACATTTTCAGACATTAAAACCAATTTTAAGTGTGTCGCCTGCAAAATGTCAGTGATGAGCACAAGCATTTTCTTCAGGAAATGTTGCATTGTCCAGTTAACAGTTAGGCAGGCTCCATTCCCTTTGTCCAAATTAGTACTTAACATAAAGTTAATTGCAGTCTTCATTACATCTCTTTAAAAAGCTGTAGTAGGCTGCACAGATGATGCATTATGACCCAGATACTTCAATGTAATTAGAATATTTTTCCATCATTGCACTGATGGCAGCCTTTCCAGAGCTTCACTCAGCTCTGTGTGACAGCAGTTTTCTGCCTGACATGATCTGGAGTCTGTTAAAGAGAGGACGTGTGATACTGACATCAGGCAGGTTGACCTGCCAGCATCCAGACTCCACTGGAAGTGACAGGAGACAACTGAGGAGGACTTCACACTCCTCCCGGTGATTGGTGTGTTTGAGAGGCACTGCTGCAGCACACTGCCCTGTCATGTCAAAATAAAGTGAGCTGCTGAAGAAGAAACCCAACCTGGGAGCATCTGTGTTACAATTATTCCCTGATCCATGCTGGCCTGTCCGTCAGACGTCATGTGTCATAGAGATCCAGAAAACATACAAACTATTTTCCTGCTACCTTGCACACATTGCTCATGTGAATCATTTTCACATCGTCTCTCTGAACTTTCAAAGGTTGAATTCCCAAGGACACAAGTTTGAAGTTGGTGTACTACTCTTCGCACAGTAGAGCGGAGCATAATTTGTATCGCTGATCATATGAAAAATATCCTTGAGCCTTACCACAGGCAGGGCTAAAAATCTAAATTGTGTCCAGTGGTACACAAGTCAGGATGTCTTTAAAATCATTAAGAATCACCTGCTGGTGAGCACAAATATCCAGAAGGAATTTCATATCCGTCTGTAAGCAATCAGTGAGATATCTCAATCCCTCTGTATAAATCTGGATCAATCAGCATCATTATGTGCAGGACAGAAACAGCAACTTCCCTTTCATCAAACAGCAGCTCTGCTCTGAGCTATCACAGTGTCATATTCATGTTACATTATAGATAGTAACCTCAGAAGCTTTTACAACCAGATTACTGACTGTTTAATTAAATTGAAAAATGCCAAACACTCACAGAGCCTGTGATAGAGAGCATAATTCTGCAGCTGTATTAGCAGGAGGCTCATTACTCAGCACTAATGAGTTTCTCCTGCAGAGACACACCACAGCAGCAGGCCCGAGGTTCTGTTCCTGCTTTATGTTTCCAATCAACTGTCTTGCTGTGTGAAGAATATCACCAATAAAATACATACATGAAGCTGTCTTCCAGATGGAAAACAACAACTTCCATATTGTTCGATTTGGCCCTGTTGCTGCCTGGGGGTGGAGGACAGAGGGGATTCATTAGCTGGTCCTGATGGATACTGATCACACTGACCTCAGGGTCATGACCCCAAGTATCTACTGGATGAGGCTGTGATGCTTCTCCATCATGATTTCAGAATCCACTATAAATGTTTCAGATTGATGCAGTCAAATTTTGGACTTTTTATGTTTTATGTTTGCTGTTGTGAGTGTGTTAGAGAGAGGATCTACCAAATTCTTGTCAAACTCGGTTTTGACAGGTCCAATTGTTCTTTAGCCTGGCCCAGTTTGCATAAATTAATGTTTCTCATGGTATGAATTGGCATATGTTTAGATGACTCACATGAGAACGATGTATGGCTATTTTGTGAGTAAGAAGGAGGGGTGTTATGTTTGGGTGCTGGGGTATTATTTTCACAATAACAATAGTGGATGAGAGAAATTGTCTCATATCAGAGATGTACCTGTGAAACCCCTTTATACACTGCTCCAAAAAATTAAAGGAACACTTTGAAAACACATCAGATCTCAACAGGAAAAGAAATCACGCTGGATATCTTTCCTGATATGGAATGTGTAATGTGTTAAGAACAAAAGGATGCCACATCATTAATGAAATGAAAACTATCAACCTACAGAGGGCTGAATTCAAAGACATCCACAAAGCAAAAACATTATGTGGCAGGCTAGTCCATTTTGCCAAAATTTCTTTGTAGCAACTCATAATGGTACTCAGTAGTTTGTATGGCCTCCACATGCTTTTATGCATGCCTGACAACGTCGGGGCATGCTCCCAATGAGACGATGGATGGTGTCCTGGGGGATCTCCTCCCAGATCTGGACCAGGGCATCACTGAGCTCCTGGACAGTCTGAGGTGCAACCTGGTGGCATCGGATGGACCAAAACATAATGACCAAGAGGTGCTCGATTAGATTTATGTCAGTCGAACATAGGGGCCAGTCAATAGTATCATTTCCTTCATCCTCCAGGAACTGCCCGCATACTCTCGCCACATGAGGCTGGGCATTGACATGCTCCAGGAGGAACCCAGGACCCACTGCACCCCAGCATAGGGTCTGACAATGGGTCCAAGGATTTCATTCTGATACCTAATAGCAGTCAGGGTTCCATTGTCTAACCTGCAGAGGTCTGTGTGTCCTTCCAGAGATATGCCTCCCAAGACCATCACTGACCTACCACCAAACCGGTCATGCTGAATGATGTTGCAGGCAGCATAATGTTCTCCACAGCGTCTCCAAACTCCAAATTCACGTCTATCACATGTGCTCAGGGTGAACCTGTTGTCATTTGTAAAATCGCAGGGTGCCAGTGGCAGACCTGCCAATTCTGGTGTTCTGTGGCAAATGCCAGTCGAGCTCCATGGTGCCGGGCAGTGAGCACAGGGTCCAGTACAGGACATCGGGCCCTCAGGCCACCCTCATGAAGTCTGTTTCTGATTGTTTGGTCAGAGACATTCACACCAGTGGCCTCCTGTAGGTCTTTTGTAGGGCTCTGGCACACAGCAAACCATCTGGCAATGGCACATATTGATGTGCCACCCTGGAGGA
Source organism: Larimichthys crocea (assembly GCF_000972845.2). Classification (NCBI taxonomy): domain Eukaryota; kingdom Metazoa; phylum Chordata; class Actinopteri; family Sciaenidae; genus Larimichthys; species Larimichthys crocea. The sequence continues at coordinate 1,730,804 of NC_040031.1, forward strand.
GTTGGACTACCTGTGCAACCTCTGTAGGGTCCAGGTACTGCACCATGCTACCAGTAGTGATACTGACTCTAGCCAAATGCAAAACTAATGAGAAAATGGTCAGAAAAGATGAGCAGGTAAAAAATGTCAGCAGCCTCCACCTGTAAAACCATTCCTGTTTTCAGGGTCATCTCATTGTTGCCCCTGAATGTTTCATTAACACCAAAACAGATGAAAATGATCCCCCAAACTACTTACCTGACCGGATCAATATCCCAGAAGTTGAAATGACTTGAATACTCTGATTAAAAAGTGTTCCTTTAATTTCTTTGAGCAGTGTACATGACTGAGGTGCAGATGAGGGACACAATATTGCAACATTTCATCAGTATGTGCTAGGGATAATCAGAGGTTGACGATTTTGGGATTTGCCGGTTTGAATGATCAGACCCCCGTCACTTTTAGTGATGTAGCTAAATTTGAAAAGATTCTGTGGCGCAAAATTGCAGTCTTTTACAGAACATCTCACAGCAAACCTCTCTCACATTTTGCTTCTCAGATCCGTGAGAAACATTCCGCCAACTTTAGTGCTGAACATATGCTCATTCATATCGTTAAAAACATTATGTCAACTTTAGTTATAAACATATGCTAATTTATGCAGCTGGAATATTACCTCACCACCGCAAAGGCTCAGTCCTTGCCGCGGCAGCCCAGGGTTTGAATCCGACTTGTGGCTCCATCCCGCATGTCATTCCCCATCTCTCTCTCCCCACATTCCTGTCTCTCTTCAGCTGTCCCTGTTAGAAATAGAGCTTGAAAAGGCCAAAAAAAAAAAAAAAGATATGATAATTTATGCAGCGGGAGGATTATATCAACTTAATTTATGCAAATGGGGCAGTGCTAAAAACAATAGGACCTCTCAAAACCGAGTTTAGCAAGAAGTGGGTAGATCCTCCCTCTTGTTGTGAGTTTTATGTGTGCATTGTGTGTATGTGTGTCTCCCCAGGAAACTTAGCATGATGTATAATTTATCAAAACCCTCTGGTTTGTCTTCAAGGTCTAAGTCTGCTTAAGAAAAAGAGTTGCGTGGTCCGACCATGTCTAATATGAAAGTGTTTCTACCTGTGCTTAACATTCCACTCTGGATGGTGAAGTGAAAAGCTTGCCGCCTCCTCCTGGCTACCTCCCACTGTCTCTCTCCAAAAACTTTGTGATGACAAAGACCTACATAAGACACAATGCCCTAATCGTACAAATGAGGATAATGGAGCGGACTGTCCTTGAGACATCAATTGTTTTGCACTCAAGTTTTCAAATAAAAAAGTGACTGAAGTAGTTGTATGAAGAATGTAAGAACTTGAGAGAGACGTTCATACTCTGCCTACATTCACACCTCCACACCAATCACAGAAAAGTGACCCTGATTGTTGGATTGTCTGACAATTTCACGACTTTTCGAATCTGATTTAATAATTTATTCTAATTGAATCCAATCTAGTCTAACAAAGTAAAGCCTATTACGTAGTGTAATCTAGCTTTAATAAGCTTTTGTCCATTTCCTAATGTAATCTACACACATTTAACAATGTTTTTGTCTGTCTAAGATAATCTGATCTGATCTAATTAAATCAAATTTAGTTTAATGTAATGTGATTAAATCTAATATCATATCATATCATATCATATCATATCATATCATATCATATTTATTTCACTCTTTTATTCAGCCCAATCTAATCTGATTTTAGGAATCATAATCATAATCTAATCATATCTACTTTGGTCTCATCTCATTTAATCTGATCCAGTCTAGCCAAATATTATTTTCTCTATTCTCTAATCTAATATAATTTTATCTAGTCTAATCTAATCTCTAGTCTAATTCAATCTAATCTAGTTTCAGGAGACTAAAAAATAAAAAAAACTACAGCAGACAGTATTGCCAGTACTCATAAATATTCCCATTAAAATAGGAGGTCAGACGTGGGTTGAGTGGGTGTTAGTGTCACCCAGCAGCAACATAGATGACACAAAAATATGTCCATAAATCCTGATGCCAACTTTCCAGCAGCCTCAGGAGCCCGGGAAGAGAGGGCGGAGGAAGAAGAAGAGGAAGAGGAAGAGGAAGAGGTGATTTACTCGTCTTGTCCACCCCACAGATGAGCTCCATCATCCATGTGAGTTTCAGGGCAGGCCCCGAGGAGTGGTGGCTTTATATGGTGTTGTTGCAGACAGAGAGCTGAGGGGACAGAGACCTGTGATCCAGACGGAAACATAACCTCAGCCCTCTGCTCTGTGGTCACAGCTGTTCATTAAACTGACAGTAGCCCAGTTTGAAACAACAAAACTACAGTTTGCTCCAGGTTCATGTCAGCAAGTTTCTACCTACAAACTAGATTTATCCTTTATTGGCCCTTTTTAAATGTATTTACAGAATACCAGTGAGTACTAGAGTATCAGTCGAAAGTTTGGACACATGATCTTTCTTTTTATTTATTTTGTACATAATAGATTAAGACTGAAGACTATGAGGTAACAAAGCTAAATATGATTTAGATTTCAGACTTTTCAAAGTTTCATGGGCTACCCTCCTGGAATTCTTGAAGGAGTTTGCTGGCTACTTTACCTTTGTTCTGTTCGATTGCGGAGGCCAGGTCATCTGATGCAGCACTATCACTTTCCTTCCTGGTTAGATTTTTAGTTTTTTGGTCACTGATGGTCCCACTGAGTACAAACTGGATGGGATGGCATGTCGCTGAAGAAGAATATAGTAATAATAGGGACCCTGAATATTTAATATTTAAATTGCAGTGTCATACATAGTGTCAACAGCAAAGCACCTCCACATCATCGAACCTCCTCCAAGCTTCAAGTTGGGAACCATACATGCAGATACCATCCATTCACTTTCTTTGCATCTCACAAAGAACCAAAGAAACCAAGTACAGTCCTTGTATTTTTTGGCCCAAACAGTTCTCAATTGACAATGAGTCTGTTAGTTGGGAATATTGGGAAGATTTCTGATTAAGTAAGTGTAATGAACCTATCCTGTGCAGCAGAGGTAACTCTTGAAAACTCTTGGTAATGAGCTATGATCAAACTGGTTCATCACAATTAACACTGTAGGGGACATAAATGTGTCTGTATCTACAGGTGAACAGGTGAACAGCATCATGGAGAACCTGTCATGGACATCACGTATCTCTACCCCAGGAACAGCCTGTTCACACTTCTGTCTGGCAAGCAATACAGAAACATTTGCTGCCGTACTACAAGATGGCTTCTTTTCTCAGACTATGACTCCTATATACATCCTCCATACTCTACTATACACATGATTTATTATTTATTTATCCATGTATATAAATTTTGTTTTGTGGCATAGAGGGACTACAACATGCATTTCATAGTACAACCTTGTGTTGTAGACTGATAAATAAATAATCTTGTACCTTGTTAAGCTGCAACAAAATATTGATTGATATATGAATATTACATTAATGCACTAAAATGTTTCATTTATATTACATTACATTTTGAAAAAGTTCACTAACAGCTGATTTTTTGTGGTCTACTGAGTACATCAACTTTGTACTTCATTAATGTTGCAGGAGGAGGTCAGGATGGATGGTCGGCTGCACACAGTGCAGGACTTTGACACCAGAAACAAGGATTCACATCCCGAGTCATGCATGTGGTTAGATTTAGGCTACTGAAACACTTAGGATCAGGTTGGGGAATGATATTAAGTTACTGTTGATTTTTTAATGTGTAACTGAGACGACCATCATTCCCTTAACTAAGTGCTTTGAGTTGTCTGAATAGAACAATACAAAACAATTATGCTTGTGGTTATGGTGGATATTGTAGGGAAACAAAATGGAAATTTTGCATTTCAGCACAATCTTTCTGTTTGCAGAAATGTATCTTTGCAGATACATTCATTCAGACCATTTCCCTTTTTTCTCTCTTTTTTTAAATATATGTTTATTGTTTTTCAAAATGAAAAAAAGAACATAGGACAAACAGAAAAAAGAAAAAAGACCACCCACCCCAAAACTAACAAATAAAACAAAAAACATGAACAGGATCAGCACATCATAAGTACAGAAATAACAGCCACAGTCATGACAATAAAATAAACATACATATTTACAAAAAACTGTACAAAGTGAAGGGTAAACTGAGCAAGGTGTTTCACAGTGACCAACACATTAGTCCTTTCCTTGAAACAGTTGCAGTACAGGGTCTTCATTATAAAGTCTGAAACTGCCCCTTTATCAGCAGGGTCAAATTTGTTTATTGCCTTAAGGGCCTCATGCTCTACCAGAATTTTAGTCAGGTAAATGTGCCCTGACATAATTTTGAATTTGAAAGAACCGAAAAAGGAATGTAGGAATGTCATATTTAGCTACAAGTTGTGGGCAAAAATGCCACTGATGTATAAATCACCTATGTTGCAAATGCCTTTCTGCTTCCAGAGGAGGAAAACACTATCAGTCAGACCTGGTAAAAAAGAATGGTTTTCACTGTGGGGTTGACTGATGCCACTGTGGGTTCCTTAGGCAGGTAAGACTCACACGGATGAGGTTTTAACTGGTTTATTTTCAGGATTTGTTATGCACAATACACAAAGCAGCTCTGTCAGTGTCGTTCGCAGGCTTCTGGTCCTTCAGGGCTGCCGACATCCAGGCACGCGTGTCTCTCGTGCGTCTCCTCTCTCAGGTCCAGCACGCTACTGTGTTTTAAAAGGAGAGAGTGATTAGCTCAACAGGAAACCGGTGTGCTAATCACTCTCACCTGGCGCTGCTCTCCTGAGCCCTCTCCACACCTCTGTCCTGGTGTTGCCAATTACAAAGCTGTGGGACTGTTAAGAAGAGTGGACAATTAAGTTTTTTTTGCAAAGCATTCGTTCCATACACAACCATGCAGGACAGGAGTCTGCCTCAAAAGCAGGACCCTTCTTCCACCATGTGGAAATGGATGTGGGTATTATGTGGAAATGGATATGTGAAAGTGTGAAGCCCAATAATACAACTTATAATTTGGTAAAGCAAAACCTCCTATATGCTTTGGTTTTGATAGGTGTTTTTTTTTAGAGATTCTAACTGTTTTATAACTCCAAAGTATAATAAGCGAGTTTAATTGCTTGAAGTATGATTGCGCAATAAAACATGGAATGGATTGGAAAAGATGTAGAAAGCGGGGTAATAGGATCTTGATTGCATTCATCTTGCCAATCATGGATATTGGGAGGGTTTTTCAAAACTCGATATTGGTTTTGGCTTGCTCAGTTTTGCTTTGCCAGTTTAATCGGAGGAGATCATTTGACAGTCACTCTTAAATATGTAAAAGCTTTGTAGGATTTCTTAAATGGAATGAATTGCAGATATGCTTTGTTAACTGCTGCGGAGACTGGCATAAGTTTGCTTTTCTCCCAGTTCATTTCCCTTATTTCTTAATATTCATTAAAACCATCAAGTATCATTTCAATTTCTTAAATATGCATTTGTGTTGGCTGATTAAACTGGAATTTTAGAGTAAAAGTTGTATGAAGAATCATAGTCAAAGTAAATAAATTCTAACCTATTATTTTATGATTTCTTATACTGTTTTGTATATTGTATTTCATGTACATTATGTGTGTTTTATCACTGAGCAAATGCTTAATCTTGTTACAGGGCAGATGTCTTAAAAACAGTACAGTATATAACTAACACTGTGTGTAACTGCTGGAAAATGTGTTTACTGCAGTGAGATAAGCAGTTATTTATAAATGAAAAGCTCACACATTTGATGTCAAGAAAGCTGTCAGAAATCTTTGGCACCCTCTCCTTGCCCAAACCTGGAAATAGTATTAGCTGTAGTGTACAAATCTCTCCTTTTACACACTGCCTTGAACAGATTTCTTCCTTCTCTGCTCACTCCAGAAGCCAGCTTTGTGACTTTAAAGTCTCCCCTGAGGACTCCAGAAAATTTAAAAAACAACCGAAAACAACAAAAAAAGGACAAAAAACTCAATAATTTAAGAACATCAATTTACAGAATTGGATATTGTCCATTAGTGCATTTTCAGTTCAGTTTCAAATTACATAGTAAAAAAAAGTTTAGTTCTCAGTCACGACTGACATCCATCAGTGAAATTACAGTAAGTGCAGAAAAGCTGAAGTGGAGGTAATTGTTTGCAGAATTAATATACAAGTTAACAATGAAATTGCAAATAATATTTTCATGAAGTTAATCGCCGTGGGCTGAAAGTGTGTGTGTGTGTGATCGACGATAATGGAAAGGAGATGAAAGAGCTGAATAAATGATAACAGCACAACAAAGAGGGATGAAGATCTGGATCATTACAGTTACAAAGCATGAGAGAAGACCTCAAATCTAATCAGGCAGACAGAAATATTAATTCTGAAACGTCTGATGAAATGAACATTCACTTGAGGTCTACAGAACTGAAACCATGATCAAGAATAACCTGCCAAAAGATTCCAACACACTGTGGTGTGATGTTCAGATAATGAATTTAATTTTTCACATATTCATACTTTCTTGAATTGACAATTCAATCAGTGGATACTGTCTGTTTAGACAGAATTGTGTGACATGAATCAATGATGAATTTGGTGAATGTGGTAAAATCTAAATGTTTTAGACTAAAACATACAACATAATGAAGCATTTTGCTGTACCGGTCACATCAAGTTAAGAATTGAATGCTCTGACCCCCTTGGTAACTGTTATTATGTCAAATGTCCTATTTATGTAGAATATGTACATAGTTTACAATATTAACAGCAGCAGGCATACCATCAAAATTCAAAGTCATTTTTTTACTAGCCGTGGTAGCAGCAATGTCGGCCCGTCTGTCCACCTCTTCTCTCAACTATTAACTATCAAGCACTGGATGGACTTGCACAGTTTTACCGCCTCCAGACAATGAATCGTGTTCCCCGAATGCCCACCATGATGATGACAGGTTTGCTTCTAATTACACTGAATTTTCTGCAGACATTATATGTTCTCTTCAGGATGGTGTTACCTCAATTTTTTATCCAAGGCAATCATGAGGTTGAAATTTAAATTTGTCCAATAATTTGGTTTATGACCAAACACTTGCAAAACTTAAAATATTACCAGCAGAGTCACTGGTACCATGTACTCTTTAGTGCTAATTATCAGATATTAGTTTGCTAACATGCTGAACTTTTCCATCCATATGTATTACTATTATGTGAATATTAGTTAGTAGAGTTAGTTTATAAGTTAAGCAGTAGGTAACGCCAATTCTCCAGTAGGAAAAACCAAAGAGAGTGCATCAAGATGACGTAATTAAAAGAGTGCATTATAAGCTCATGCATGTTTCATGTCAGGAAGATTACATCAGATCTGTGTGGAGTGATCAAGAATGGATTGTAGAGCTGTGAGAGCCATGAGGAGGCTGATGAGTCATGTGACTTATGCGACTATGTTCTCTATGTCAGAACTTGAAAAGTCTTTCCATTTCCCCTTAAGAGCATTCATTCTTTTAATTAAAGTAACAAAAAGTAAAAGGCAAAAAAAAAAGAAAAAAAGAATCAAATTACAACAAATGTCACATGAACATGTTAGTATGTTAACATTAGGATTTGGTTGAAAGCTTGGCTGTAAGTACATCCTCACAGTGCAGCTAACATGACTGTGGACTCTTAGAGTTGTTCAAACAGTTGATATTTGATTTCAGACAGAAGCTGACCCAAGCAGCTTCTAAATGGCTACTATGCATTTTGTCATTTCATCGCTCCAAAAGTTCCAGACAGATGATATTAGCTGTGGGTAGTGACATTAGCTTTATGTTTCCACGGGACACCTGCATGAAAGGTGTTAAATATACACCTTTGGTGGAGCAGCATTGTGTAGAATACAGCTACATTTGGAGCATGTGCACAGATGCTGACTCGTAATACAATCATCTAAGTATGATTATTGTCTGATAGAGAGGAATAATGTGATGAAGCTGTTTGTACACTGCAGTAATTCTCCTCCACGCTATGATCACTGATGGAGTAAACTGTTAAGATGCTCTGCTGTCACAAACTGTGTCCTAAACTGGAATTCAGTGGGTGAAGGCCTCACATGCAGCGTAGATTAACAAGCACCATGGTGTTGCTGTAAAAACTCTAAAGACTGTCCAAACAAGACAAAAGTAGAAACAGTGAATTTATAAGCAGAAACAGAAAGTACAGTACTTCCAACATACTGTATTAAATAAAGACAGACCAAGTGGATTACATTCTGTACACAGAGCTGTTAATTCCAGGGAGATTTCACTTCATGTTCATTACTTCAAAGTTTGAGATCGGCTTGCGTCCAGCAGCAGCTATAGGTGAGTAACTGTACATCATCAGTCGCTGCATAAAGACACACTCAGGAGACCTTGCTGGGGTAATAAAGGTTTACAGAAGAGCGGTGACCGTTAGCGCTCTCAGCTGGTCTCCCGTAGCTTCCCACCGTCTCGACACCTCGTCCTCAGAGAGTCATTAGTCTGAGCGGCAGGCCTGCAGGAGGCCTCAGGATGAAACAAACGGCATCTTTATGAGGCAATGCTGGACCAGAGGTGCAGATATAACGAGATCGAGGAGAAGGATCGTTATGGAGTTTGTGAAGTGTGAGTGGGCGTGTGACATCGTGTTTGACAGCAGTAGAGTGTCGTGTCAAGGCCTCTGGACAGACTGATATGGTTAGTTAAATGTCTTTAAGTCTCCAGAGTGTAGGCCAAGAGCTGAAGAGTTCCTGATAATCACTCCACGGTGATATCCACATTTAGTTCAAACATGCTGTTATACAGAGTGTCGCGCTGTAGGATGTTCTGTTATTTAATTATTTCACTCATTTAGCCTAATTATGAATCACTATGCTGATTTGATTGGTTTTATTCAATTCAAAGACTCACTCACTGAATATGTAGTTTGTTCAGACACATCTTTGTTCATACTTCTTCTGCCTGGTGCTGGTTCAAGCTGATACATTCAGTGTAACAGTAGGTCCATAAAAGTACTGTATATAAGGTTAAAAGTGTCCTCACTGCATTGTCTGCTCTGCTATAACACTGCCAGCTTGGCTGAAAGATTCAGCACCAGAGAAGTCGTCTGTTCGATTCCATTCATTCTTCTTCCTTGTCAAAACTTGGCACCTACATTTTCCACAATGCAACTCGACTGCCAATAATTCAGTTGGAGATTGATATGTTACCAAGACCACCATCTTTCTTTAAACAACTGCTATCATCTACTATCTTGCTGGTAGTTGGTGGATATCGTAAGAAAACATTGTCACAGAACATTTTGCATTCACATTATAATTTGGACGTGTTATGTTCGTTAGTATGTTAATGTAGCCTCAAGCTGCTACCCTCACATATATTTTTGAGCATGGCCAACTCCAGGATTAACTGCTTTGGCACAAAGAACGTCAGATCCTGAGAGCCTTTTACATCCACCTCTTTCCTCCGAGCCACCTCAATAGCAGGCTGCTCCCGTTGTACAGAGAGTTGGTCTCTGGTCAAAACACTGCTGCACAACAGAGCAGACCAGGTCCCAGGCTTCACACACCTCACATTTACACACATTTAGATACTCTATAATATGAAGCCAGGTACAAATGTCATGAGCTGACTATGTCCCTCGAGTGCTGCAAGCCACAAACAGCTGTTTCTATTTATTTTATTTTTTTTAGTGCTCTAATGAATGCATGCTTCAAACAGTAGCCTTATGTTGTTGTTATTAAGCCTTTCTGAGGTTATTGCATATTCATCGTGTGGTCTGGCCTGTATTAGTCAGGACTGTGCACTGCAGCGCTTTCCGTGGTTCTGATCCTGCTGCTGAGAGCAGCTCAGGAGCTATCCAGCTCCGTTGGAGAGCGTCACGGCACACAGTCCTGACAGCAGCACAGCTGTCGGAATGCAGGGAGGATAAATGGAAAAAGCCTCCTCTGTATTATTTGGAATGACATTCACATTCAAAGTGATGGAAATTTACTGAAATGGGTTCAAGTGGATTTTATTTTCCATCTTTTTACTTATAACATTACTTACTCTTACCATTTTCTTAACTGTATTTTTATTCAGTTTCATTGCCGGTACTATTCTGCATTCAGTGTATTATATTTTTGCTTACATTTAATTTTTTATTATTTATGTATCATTAAATATGACATTCTATCCCTGTTTTTATGTTAAGTTCATGTCTGTTTTAGGAGACTGGTGTGAGTCGTTAGTGTCGTTAAGTGAAAGTGGTGGCAATACATCAGGGGAAGGAAACACTTCATCTAGATTCTAGATGAAAACATGAGTAGATGGCCGAGTGGTTTTATGTAACCAGATTTCACTGCTTCCTGTCCTGTCTTTTCTTTTTGGGTGTGCTTCTGTGTGCTTCCCACACCAGGCAAGGATTTCAGACATCCTGAGGTCATGATTCAAAATTCCCAGAAAAGGTCACTTCCACCTTGTTCACTGGTTATTGTTTTAATGTGGGAAAAAAAGTTGCATATTCACAACTTAAAACTGTGTAAAACAGCTTACTGACTCTCGTAGAGACGCAGCAGCTGAGTTTGGTTTAGCTGGCTGCTCTCATAATGACATTGTGGAAACAGAGGGGGCCTTGTTTAGTCAGCTCCATCATCAGCACCATTACAGAAGCTACAATATTTATTTAGTTGTTTAATTAAAAACTGTGTGTGTGACAGGGACTTTCCTCTCAGTCTGATAAGACTCTGGAGAGGTTATTTGTAAGAAGACTCTAAATTGGGTTTCATGTGAAAGATGAAAGCCATTCACCTCGTACAGGATCTCAATTATCATACTTCAACAGTGGAGCTGTGCTAAGAGAGAAAAATGGCTCATTATTGGAATTGTTCTGGTGTAAACATTTGATTAAAGGCACTCTGAATTCTGCTCTGCTGCCCAATAACTTACAGTTATAAAGTGGTTTAACTTAATGAATCCTGGAGGATGGCTTTGCACCAGTTAGATTTAAATAATCTCAGAAGCTCATTAGTCAATCAGAACTTTAAACCGCCGTAAGTAAAAAAAAACTTAAGGAGAGGTTTCTCTAATCTTACAATTCTTCATCATGCAATTACAGCAACGCTGCTGCACACAAATGTGATGTGTTTGGCATTTTGCATAATGACTACAAATGTGCCAAATCCAGAGGGAGATGACGTTCCTCTCCTCCTGTTAGATCACACACCCAGAGATAAAAACAGAAGAGTGTGAATATGTTTAATCACGTTGAAACTGATGTTAAAGTCAGACTGCCACTCAGTTAACATGATCATATTTTCACACGGTGAAACACTGCTGGAGATGGAAAATATAATTACGCACTTGATGTTGATTTTTAGCTCAGTTCATATAAAAAATACCACCTAGGTTTTTACGTGTATGAACATGACGCACAGCTTTATGTGTCACACCAGATGTTCCAGGCAGGAGGAATCACCTTATGGATATGTCCATCAGGAGGTGTACGTGATGAAATTGATGAATGACACACTGACGATGCCTCTGGTGTATGCTTTAACAGAATGTAATGAATTTTAATTAGGATTTATAACATGCTTCTGTACGCCATGTGTGTGTTGCCTTTAGGACATTGTACATTAAAAGGGTTGCTTGATCAACTGTATGTGTAATAAAAGAGTTTCTGTATAAATTAATGCCACTCACTTCCTGCTTGGACTTTCTGTCTCGTGTGGAAGCTGGACTCCCTTTCCTCACCTCTTGCTGTGTGTAGCTCAGCTGTGTGTGGTTTTCCTATTGGTTCTGAGGGTGGGCCTTGGATGATGCTCGCAAACTGCCTAAAATTGTTTCCACTCCTTATAGTTCCCTTTGTCTCTACCAGAGGTGGCTGGGTTTACATGCTGTTGATGTCTCACATCGAAGGTTGATTCCTGGTAAGTCTTTTGAAAAGGAACTGGGGTTCACGTGCAAAACTATATTAACATTTCAGCAAATATCCCACGGATGGGGAAATTATACTCTATTTTTATTTACATGCATTTTAACTCAGATACACACACATGCAGTACAAGCCATAGACATACAATTTTGGAGAGAGATGGTGGAGTGATAGGCAGCCCCCCTGAGAAGCACCCTGCGAGCAGTTGGGGGGGGATCTGTGCCTTGCTCAAGGGCACCTCGGCAGTGCCCAGGAGGTGAACTGGCACCTCTCCAGCTACCAGTCCACCTTCCATATTTGGTCCTTGCGGGACTTGAACCGGCCACCCTCTGGTCCCAATGGACTGAGCTACTGCCACAACCATAGGCAAATGCCCTGGCCGTAGACTAATTGCATTATTGGTAAAAAAAAAACTCAAATAATCAAGGATCACTCAATAAATGCCTTCTTCTTTCTTCAAGCAACTAAAATTGATCCTGTATCAGCTTGTGGCTATAGGTACATAGTTTGTAACTGCTCTCAAACAGAGCATGCAACTGTTTTCGATCTAACACCGCTATAAGTAAATTATTTGTTACTACATTCGAAAACTGCAAATCCCGACTGGAAAATGAAATTTGTTTTAGGGTCTGACATGGCTCTGAATGAGGTTTGGTTAGGATTATGGAAACACTGTGGTTTGGGTTGAAGTGATTGATTCATGAAGGTTAAGGGTGGAGATGCACAGATTGATAAGCCGGTGACCAGAATCCGGTGTTTTTCAGCTCGATCAGCTTTGAGGTTAAATTTACATGCATACTGAACCTAAGGGAAAAGCAAGGTGAGCAGAATAAAGTAGTGTGTGAGTAAACACTAATATAAGTTGGGTCAGTAGTACTTTTATTTATTCTGAGATTTCTTTGAGTTGGGAGATAGTGGGAGTTTTTTGTTAGTGCTGTCTTTTATAGTTCTGAAAGAAAATGAGAATTGGTAGTTATAAAAAAACAAAAGCAAAACATTGACTGATGGTAGGAAACACATTGGTTAAAACCTTTGTTTGCAATCATTTAAGTCTTTGTTACTTTTGGGCACTGGCTGAAATGACTGATGCTGTCAGTTTTGTTTTGGGAAGGCAATCTCTTCACTACTTCCTCCTTTGTTCCCTGCAGACAAGAGTCTTAAATCTTACAGCCTTTGTCACAGAACAATTTTGTTGTTGTTGTTGTTTTTTTGGCTCTTTCCTGCTTTTGTTTCTCCTGGAAGAAAAGTCTTAATCTGAAAGGCTTTTTGTCAGTGGACATCAGGAATAACATTTTGCCGCCACGTTCACGACACAGTTCTTGGGGACAAATTTATGAAAATGTTCTCAGATTTCTACTTGCAGTTATATCCAGTGGTGTGCTTATGTTTGGTTTGTCAAAGATACTGGGTGTTAAAAAAACCCCCAAAAAACAAACTCAGAAACACATCTGTAATTTCCACGCATGTGATCAATAAATCAATTTGACTTAAAACTGATGACCTGGCTTACAATCAGACATTTCTCCTTGTAGAATGCAAGCACAAATGAAGGTTTAGTGTGGACTAGCTGGTCACTTTGTTTTAATTTGACACACTATAGATCATCACATCCTTGTTTTAAATTCAAGGACACCTTGCCTCTGGCAATTTATTCCTCACCCCTTTAATTAATAATCCCTGTTACATAAGGTTCATAAAACAAAGTTCACCACAGGTGTAGGTGTAACCCAAACTACCAACATAACAAGCAGGAAAATCACCAACAGTATGTGGCTTAAATTTAGACTTTACATAAAGGTAAGAACATTTCCATGTCAATGTAAGATTTTTATAAATAACTACTTGCATGGTTTTCTGCGTGACTCATACACAGAAGTCCATTTTATAAATGAGACCCCTGATCTTGTTAGTGAAACAGCACTCACATTGTATTCTAACACAACTAAAACCTGACATGGGTCATGGCAACTCCGGCCATGTCCAAAATTTAATCTCTCCAGATAATTCAGTTTCCAAAAACCTTGAAACTTCAGCCTCAATTGATTTCCATGTTTTCACCCCAGTTGAAGGTTTTTCAGGCTCCTTTGTGGGTTCAGAAAACTCAGTCAGACTTCTGGTGGCTGTTTACCTCTTCGCTGCACTAAATCACTCTCCAGTTTTATATCAGTTGTTAAAATGGGGAAGAGATTTTCCTGAGCCTGTAGAGTCTGAACTCTGTACTGCAGAGGGAGCTCCTTTATGACCTGCAGGTAACCTGCAGGACACATTTTATCAGCATCATACAGATGTTCATGTTTGATTTGATTTCTTTCATGCCTGATTACCTATTTACTCTCTGCTGTTTAGTACACAGTAAACTCATATTCTTTGCCTCTACAGTGACCCAGGCTCGTCTGCATTAATATTTCACGTCGCCTAAAAACTTTAAATGGGAGTGAGGCGTGCCAGTCTTTAATTCCAACACGTTAAATAATTGATGCTGTTGGATTTTGATGCACTGCAGAGCTTCAGCAGCGTCTCCACTGGAGCAAATTTACATCCACTTACCCACTGATCTACATTCCCCATCAGGCTTAGGGAGTGCCTGCCAAAACTAAACAGGGAGAGACAGAGAGAGAGAGAGAGAGAGAGAGAGAGACATCAACAGTATCAAGTTAATTCACTGTTCAAGTGCTGCAGGTCTTTGTATGATTGTTGAATTGCTTCCTTTATTCAACAATGAATGTTCTTGCATATTCTATATTTTACTTGCCAACAAATCTCATCCACAGACCAAACCAACAATTAATGGATGTACTAACAGGTATTGTGTGTATCAGTCTGAAATCTTCCTCCTGCAATAGAAATCACACTGTTGCACTGGGTCACATGTTCTTTCATAACCATGAACACACACTCCGTTCTGCTGCCACAAATACTCAATAGATCAATGGCTCTCAACCTTTTAGAGTTACAACCTCCCAGAATAATAACACTGGTATATGAAACAACCTCCACACCTTGTCTGCTCGAGACTATTGGGGATTGCTGTAATATAATACATGAAAGCTACTAAACTCACACAAGAGGGCTATTGATTTACCCACAGCCAGAACAACTAATGTAATTTTGGCTTAAATTTGTGTTTTCAGATTTATTCAAATAAAGGCACCCTACATGTTTGCTTTAGGCAAAGAATAATATAGATAGAAATTCATACTCAGATTACTGAGGTAACTGGGGCTGTTAACATGTAGGAATATGGTCTATAACACTGGTTCTCAAACTATGGCACAACTAGTGAGTGGTATGTGGAGGAGTCCTAAATATTTTTCTAAAATGGAATAAATTAATAACAACATATTATCAAAATACTACAACATTTTGAAAGGTGAGCTAAAATGTGACATCAAGATAATAAGAGACGTGGCTTCAAACAAGTGTGGAGCTCTGATTCTTGACATGGTTTATATTAGGAATAAACCTTCCTGCTGTATGAACTATTATTCCATATCTGCATAAGGTTGGCTCTGTTTCAAAATTTTAATTCCTGAAGAATCATGTGCAGCTGGAAAATCCAAACGCTTTGATTATAACGGGGGTTTTCGGGAAAGTCCTGGATTTGGATCTCTGGGTTTCTCTGTGTGGCCTTTTTACTTCCAACATTTTTATTTTAATACATGACATAACATGAATGAATGACTTCTTACTTCTCTATTTTCTCCAAACAGTTTTACGTTGCCCTTAACCTGTTATTTAAAAAAAATTAAAATTAAGAAATGATTTGGTACCACTCGGTACAAAAGTTACACAATGTCACCTTTAAGAATGTCTTTGTTTTTTTGTTTTTTTTAATATTGCATGGTTCAAAATGATCATATTTCAGTCAATGCTGATAACGTATGCTAATAGAAAAAGGAGTGATGATAATACAGTACATGCTTTGACTTCCTGAGATACAGCTCTGCAGTGCTGTAAGCTGACTGGATCGCATGCAGCAGATAGATAGATAGATAGATAGATAGATAGATAGATAGATAGAATGCAGTACGTTCCACCCACTTGGGACTATGAAAAGATTTCACATCATTTAAGTGAAAAATCAAGGATGTCACTGATGAAAGCCGCAAGCCAAAACATGTTGGTCTCACAACATTCTTTATACAAGAAGAGCTGCTGGAGCTCTGACCTTGTCATGTGAGAGGCGACCCCTGGTGGAGCACACGCTTATCAATTGTTGATGTAGCTTGGTTTTATGCAGTGGATCTCCTCACTAATGCAAATATGACTCGCTGTCACCTAAGAATGATGCATGAGTGTGACTCTAGATTGCATTCCTAATACGATTAATAAATGCAAAATTGCTGCAGGACTATTGATTGAGTCCTTAAAGGCTTTATTTGATTTAGGTCTTCATATTTTTGGAATCAATACTGTTCTATTTATTTTCACAGACTTGGACAGAGTTTAGCTAACTCTGAAGCTTCGAAACATCCAAGGAAGTCGTGTTTGGTGATAACATCAGGTCTTTTTCATACAACACTACAATCTAAAACATCGTACTTATCTACGCGCTTTCCACAAACATCTGGTACCATTATATGTTTTATTCTTGGTGAACCAAGTGATTCAGGTTTCTGCTTTGGTACTTGACCTGTCATGTTTTTTGTCTGTAGAAATCAGCACCAGAGGTATTTTAACATAACAGCGGGTAGCTGCTGTTTTTCCTTCAGCGGGGCAGAAAATGTGAAACGCTTCAGGGATTTTGAACAGGCTCTGAACCGAGACGTAAACTCCTAAAGTGCTTTCATCACTCCGGGGACAGACAGGATTTCACAGCTTTCTGCAGTGAATCCTGACGCCTGGGACTAAAAATGGCTTTCTGCTGTGAAATACCTGTAAGAGCAGCAATAAAAGGAACAATGATGGTGCTTCTACTAATGACAATCGTCATTTTAAAGACTTTTATAGACTGAAAAAGAGACACTGTGAAGTTATAAATCTGGATCTGAATGCTTTTCCCTACAAAACATACACACACATGATGTGCTCATAAAATGTGACATACTGTTACAATTTGAACCACAATAACATTATTGTTATACGCACACCGCACTTAAAGAGTTCCCACTTGACCAACTACAACAGAAAAATACTTCATACGCTTTTCTGCATCAGTATCATTAATATCAAATAATATATAATAATATAACAATCGCAGGGGTCCTTTGTCTGATTAACAATTATCTTTCCTACACATATTAATAATAATGTGAACATAATGAGGTCTGCTCTCTATCTTTATAAACAGATATCTGTATCGGGGGACCAAGCTTTTAGCATTGGAAGTGTTCTGGTTTCTGTTTGTAGTCGGGGTGGTATTGATCACGTTTGAGTCAGCTTTGGTTTCATGCAGGTGAACAGTCCATGGGGAGCACAAAAGGCTGAACACACTGGCCGAAACACAATCTCAGAACCCCACTGGCTGTCATTGCTTTGACTTTTTAGTAGCATTAAAAAAATGTATCTGCATTTATATGATGATATGTGTTTCTATAGATGAGCAAAAATCTTCCTCATCATCCTTACACAGTTACTAATCATAATCAGACAGCAGAGGAAGTCTTGGTCTGTATATCTGCAGGCAACACCGGAAACCCCAAAACATCAGCTGTTGCCCCCAGAGGATATATTGTTGTCAAACGATAGCCAATGGGTTCAGACTGAATGTGTCCATTGATCAGCATTATAATTATATTGTGGTAACAAGGTATTACGGTAATATCAACATTTGCTGATGACTCAGATCATTCACTACACATGAAAAACAACATGTGGATGAGGTTTCTGAGACAGAACAAAAGAAACTGACATTTTTTCACCATCAGAAACAGAAGAAGTATTGGTGAAAGACCTGACCTAAAGCAAAACTCTTTCAGTAAAATCCTCCTGTTCTGACATTTTTATCAACATTTTTCAATCTTGCTTAATTAACTTGAATTGCTTTATTTTGCCTTGCTAATTAGGGTATCAATGATGCACTGCTGTATCATTTTACTGCAGATTCATATACATGAATTATGCACCAGTTCATATACTCTATATGGATTCTATGGTTGTTGTAATGCAGCTATGAATCTTATCAACTAGAGATTGACTCAGTTCCCCACTCTAAACAGAAACAGGAACACACACATGCATACATGTGAACCATGGTAACAATGGACTGTCATATATCCCAACATGTAACTGGTGTGTGATAAATACCATTCCTCTGATGCGACTCTTCATAGCATTTTAATTTGCCCCTAAATTTCTTTCTTTTGGTATGATATCTTCAAGAACAGTTCAGAAAATAATAAAATCCCACTGAATTAAGAACTTCTATCAGTTATTCTTGGCACATCTGAAGCTTTGAGGAACCTCACCAAAATTATTTATTACTTATTGCATCATCATAGCACAAGAAGTTATTAAACATGAAACAACAGTAGAGAAAACCGCTGTGTTGCATTTAGTTTTCTCAAAGTTCTAAGTTCCAAGAATAATGAGCAGAGGCTCCAGTTTAATCAAATGTAAATGTTATGTAGGTTTTCCTTTAAATAGTACAGCCTGTGTATAGTGAGAGAATTGGGTGAGAGAATGTATGGCGTTATGTAAAGAATTATATAGATTTTTTAAGTCCCACTTAGTTTTCAGTCAAGGGGAAGCTCTATCACTAATTACAATTTTAAAAACAACCTTTTTCTTTGAGTGTAAAACATGTGTATAAAAACTAATCATAGAAAACAGTACTATTTTTTACTCCTGAATAATAATAATAATAATAATAATAATAATAATAATAATAATAATAAATGTTTTAAACATTTGACTTACTTCCAACTACTTCTGACTTTGACACAAACAAACTAAACAAAATGAGTCTCTGATTTTAAAACTGTGTCAGCTGATATGCAAAGTGACAATATACACAAACTGTCATAAAGAGGGAGAGACATGAGATGACATGCAGCAAAGGACACGGGATAGAATTAAACAGGGGTCACTGTGATCAGGTCTTTAAGCCTTGATACATGGAGCACTTGCTCTGCCAGGTCAGCTCCTGGGTTTCTCCCAACTGTGTAAATTTATCTGACCATGAATTTAAATAAGGCATGAGACATGTTCAAACAAAATACCTCTTGAAGACTAAGGCCTAAATCATAAGAAATATATTTATATAGGTAAATAGGTAGATAGAAATTCCTAATATACTACTACTAACAACTGATTGATCGCCCACACACACACACACACACACACAGGGATAAATACATATAATACAATGTAATACAAAATACATAATACATTTTTACACTCATGCACACTCCATTCAATAGAAGCATGCACACCCACAGACAATTACAATATAATTACAAAGTTCATTATTTGTCTCAGCAGGAGGTTCAGTGGTTTCTCCGTTAAAAGAACATTTTTAAATTAGCAGCTGGAACAAAAGACAGAAAAACCTGCAGACTGTTCACCACCACTCAGATTCAGCTGCTCGTACATCTTCAACACCAGAAGCAAGAAAAGCTACAACGGTTGGAGGTCACAGCTGTATGCACGATGACTGTGAGAAAGGTTTAGTTAGTCAGGTGTCAGTTTTTGACTGCTGGTTCTCCATTTTGTTTGTTGAGGACACACATGCATGTACACGATTATGGGGTGCCGTTTGTAAAGCGTCTCGCTCTGAAAATAACAGCAACATTTTGTCACATTTAGCTAAAAACAATGTTTAAAAAACTGGTTTGAAGAGATCCATGTCCAAGAGTCCATTTCCCCGGATAAGATGGGTTTTATTCGTTATTTGCCACTATAAACACGCTCTGACCTTCTCAAGCTTTTATTTTGGCACTTCCTGTTACCGGCATTTGAATTTGCATTTTAGCTAAATATTTAGTTTCACCCGAAACATTTAGCTTCAACATTTAGATTTATATTTATATTTAACATTTAGATTTATATTTAACATTTAGATTTATATTTAACGTTTAGATTTATATTTAACATTTATATTTATATTTAACATTTATATTTAACATTTAGATTCATATTTTTATTTAACATTTAGATTTATATTTAACATTTAGATTTATATTTAATGTTTAGATTTATATTTAACGTTTAGATTTATATTTAACATTTAGATTTATATTTAACATTTAGATTTAACATTTAGATTTATATTTTTATTTAACATTTATATTTATATTTAACATTTATATTTATATTTAACATTTAGATTTAGATTTACCATTTAGATTTAGCATTTAGATTTAGCATTTAGATTTTACATTTAACATTTAACATTTGGATTTAAATATTTAAATATTTAAAATATCTCTAAGTTCACAAATATTGTTCTAAATGTGCAAAAAAGTGACTCTCAAAAATTCAAACCAGTTTTTTAAACATTGTTTTTAGCTAAATGTGACAAAATGTTGCTGTTATTTTCAGAGCGAGACACTTTACAAACAGCACCCCATACACGATCACACAGGTGGCGTCACACATTTGCAGTGGTTCTTATCACTATTTGATGGCAGCAACATATCAGCATAGGCCGTGAAGAAGAAAACTGCTGATAGGTAAACAACATTTGGTTTCATGTCAGTGGAGTCCATCCATCCAGTTTACATAACCGCTTATGCATATCAAGCTTGCTGGGGCTGGAGCCTATCCCAGTAGACATTTGGCCATTAGTGGGATACACCCTGGACAAGTCACCAGTTCATTACAGGGCTGAAACATGGAGACAAACAACCATTAATGCTCACATTGACACTAATGGGCAACCTACTGACCTTCATGTCTTTGGACTGTGGGAGGAAGCCTGAGAACTTGAAGAGAACACAGGCAGGACCAGGAACCTTCTTGTTGTTAGCCGACAGTGCTAACCCACTGACAGCATGTTGCAGTTGTTATAACATCTGGGGAAAAACTGGGTGCGTGAGAGAGTGAGGAAGGAAGTCAGTGAATATGACTAAACATAACATGAATAAAACTTTCATACATTACCGTGTGACGTCACATTTTCTCTCTCATGATCTCACGCTACTTCATGTCATCAAACTACATCTTTTGTTATTGTTTTGTTTGATGAATGACGCCATAATGGCAAAAACATGGCATACTGTGCGATTAATTTACTGACTTTCTGCACCTTCAATAGACTTTTACTGAGCTCATACAAGACAAGCAACAGAACAACTAAAATATAAAAAAATATTTGATAAATAATCAGCAGGAAGGTAAGAAACTCATTTTTATTGCACACACAGAACAATTACCCTAAAATGTTTCTGTGCACGTTGTTAACTGTGGTTCTTAAGGAGCAACTAACTATTTGCATGATCAGATCAGTGACCTTGAGAAGCTGCAGGATTTGACCGTCCTCCCGCTTCACGGTGAAACACAGCAATCTTCTCTGTCAGTCACCAGCGGTGTAACTATTCTGACACTCCAAATTGAATTTCCAACTTTTGTCTTGCTCTGGCTTTTTCTCCATCAGAAGATTTATTGAAGTGTCACTCTGAGTGGCGGTACTGCCCATTTATTTTTCCATTATTCCTGCTGATAAATATTTTTTGATGTCTCTTGTTTTGTTGTGGCAGTCTGAAAGTGACACTTGAAAGTCACAAAAAGACAAGGAAATGCTGCAGGGAGCACTTAACGTTTTGTTTTATCAATGGCTCTTCAAATGCGACTCAAATTAAAGTAATTACAGCACAGGTGAGGCACACACTTAATGGTGTTTTGACATCTGGCTTAATTACTAACATGTGGTTATTTAATTTGTGATAAAATGTATTTTTCTATATTCATCAACGTTCATCATTTGTTGAACTGCCATCTAAAATCAAGCTACAGTGTCTTAAATGAGATGCTACAGAAAACATTGTACAGATGTAACTGACATGAACGGGAAAACATCTCTCTACAAATAAAAAGTGAAAAAATTAAATATTTCATACAAGTTTAGCTTGCAGTAGATTATTCGACCTCCTTTGATGAGTTTAGTATGGCAGAATGGGTTGATGTTTGGTTTATTGGTCATTCAGTGGGTTGGTTTACATGTTCAGTGTTCATCTAGTTTTCTATCAGTCTATCCCAGAGTTCATCTGAGATAAACTGACAGAAAAATGAAAAGTGCGCTGTTGATGTTGAGGTGAACAATTGTGGACTCAAGATGCAAACACAAACTCAAGAGACTGAATCAGTTAAACACAGTTTATTGATTTCACAAAGGAATGTTGATTAGGAGATTTAATGAGGTGGTATCTGGGGTGGTGTTAGGCTGGCGGTGGCAGGATTTTACGGTGCAGGCGTAAAGACGGGACAAAGACTAGAGTTGACCATTGCATAGTTACGACTAGGGAGACTGAATGATCTTGTGTCATGCTGGTCTTTTAAACTACAGTTTTTGATGAGGAACAGGTGGTGAGGTAATCTGGCAGGTGAGAGGGAAACTGGAGGTCTGACGAGTCCACATTTCAAATTGTTTGTGGAAATCATGGACGTCATGTGCTCTGAGCTATATTTATGTTTTGCAAAATGTCACAACTTTTCTAGAATAAGGGTTGTAGATAAGAGAAAAACATTTGTCAGCATATGTTATTTCTGATCTGATCTCATTATATTACTAATTCAGTTTCCTTTTGTGTAATTAGAGCCTCAATGGGGCACTGTTCCCCATACATAACTGCAGACTGCATGAAATGTGACAGGACAAGATCTTCACTGTCTCTGTACATGCAGACATGTTTCTGAATATGCAGCTGGATGATCTGATCTTGATCTCATGAGAGGATTAAACTTTCAAACTTTGAACTTTAAAACAGTAAATCACCAACAGTTATTAATCTAATTCCCTGTGGTGGATGTTCAGTGTTGAGATATCTGTTTCTGTTACAGTCAGTGATGGTTGTCAGGGGTAACAAAAGCAGATTAGATGAGGGCTGAGAGCTGACTTACTGCTGCATGTGACACAATTGTAATGTCAAAGAGGTGCATTTGATTTTTATGTACACAGACAAGACAGAGGGTTTCAGCCGCTGCACCTCAGCGTAAGGCGACGTTTGAAGACAACATGTCGGATGACAGTGGGGGACGACTGATGAGTAACAGTCGAGCTAAAGGCTCCACGTCTCATCTGCAGTGACAGATTCAGAACAATGACAATGCAGCACAAGACAGCAAGACAAACGACAATATTACACACATGTCATTTGGGATTGGACAGTAAAGCATGTTACATAATCTGAATTTGCCAGATACAATAACTGCAATAAATAACTCTAAAACGATTGTGTCCATAAACACAGCAACAAAACAGAAGACTTTACACATATTAATAAATCACAAAGTTAAAACATTTTTTTCAAGGAAAAGCACAAATTTATAGATCAAACGATGGATCCATTAATCGACAAAGCATTTGGGGATTGATTACATTAATTGATAATGATAATACACTGAACAAAAATATAAATGCAACACTTTTGTTTTTGCTCCCATTTTTCATGAGATGAACTCAAAGATCTAACACATTTTCTATATAAACAAAACAAACAATATTCTCTCCAATATTGTTCACAAATCGGTGTAAATCTGTGATAGTGAGCACTTCTCCTTTGCCGAGATAATCCATCCCACCTCACAGGTGTGCAGGCTGGCCACAATAAAAGGCCACTCTAAAATGTTCGGTTTGTCACACAGCACAATATCACAGATGTCACAAGTTTTGAGGGGGCGTGCAATTGGCATGCTGACAGCAGGAATGTCCACCAGAGCTGTTGCCCGTGAATTGAAAGTTAATTTCTCTACCATAAGCCGTTTCCAAAGGTGTTTCAGAGAATTTGGCAGTACATCCAACCGGCCTAACAACCACGGACCACGTGTAACCACACCAGCCCAGGACCTCCACATCCAGCATGTTCACCTCCAAGATCATCTGAGACCAGCCACTCGGACAGCTGCTGCAACAATCGGTTTGCATAACCAAAGAATTTCTGCACAAACTGTCAATAACCATCTCAGGGAAGCTCATCTGCATGCTCGTCGTCCTCATCGGGATCTCAACCTCACTCCAATTCATCGTCATAACCGACTTGAGTGGGCAAATGCTCATATTTGATGGTGTCTGGCAAGTTGGAGAGGTGTTCTCTTCATGGATGAATCCTGGTTTTCACTGTTCAGGGCACACAGCATGTGTGGCGTTGTGTAGGTGAGCGGTTTTCTGATGTCATTCTTGTGGATCAAGTGACCCATGGTGGCGGTGGGGTTATGGTATGGGCAGGCGTATGTTACGGACGACGAACACAGGTGCATTTTATTGATGATACTGTGAATGCACAGAGATACCGTGACGAGATCCTGAGGCCCATTGTTGTGCCATTCATCCATGACCGTCACCTCATGTTGCAGCATGATAATGCACAGCCCCATGTTGCAAGGATCTGTACACAATTCCTGCAAGCTGAAAACATCCCAGTTCTTGCATGGCCAGCATACTCACCGGACATGTCACCCACTGAGCACCAATTGCCTCACTGTCTATTCAGCATCTTGATATGCCACACCTGTGAGGTGGGATGGATTATCTCGGCAAAGGAGAAGTGCTCACTATCACAGATTTACACAGATTTGTGAACAATATTTGAGAGAAATGGTTATTTTGTGTATATAGAAAATGTTTTAGATCTTTGAGTTCAGCTAATAAAAAATGGAAGCAAAAACAAAAGTGTTGCATTTATATTTTTGTTTAGTGTAAATCACGTTAGGCTTTTTTGTTTAGTGTTTAGCTATGGAAACAGCTTCTACTTAACAACCTTGGGGGAAAAAAACACTGATAGCTCTATTTGTACAAGACTAGAATTACCAGGAGACCTCGTGATTTCAAAATTCCCCCTCTCCGTCTTGTTTCATGCGGCGTGTCCTTCATGAACGCACAGCAAAGTCTGTATTTTATTTGAATTTACCAAAAGCAATTACGTCAAATGGTGCGAAGGCACACCGTTTGGGAAAATATTCACAAAGACCTCTCCTCTAGTGCACGCTGCCATGCATGTCATCCATCTCTTGCGAGATTTCACTCTTCTGATGGATTTGAGCTCTTTCTGTGAGTGTGTCTCCATGCTGTGTAGCTCGAGATTAAATCAGAATTTTCAGTTATAGATGTCAAAACAGCCTCTATGATAACTGGGAAAAAGGAGAAAAAAAGGTGCAGAGAAAAATATTATCACATAACCTTTGTGTTTGGTGAAATATGGTAGGTAATTGGAGGTGGATTATTTATTTATTTTGCTTTATAAATGGCAGATTCACAATGGATTAAGATCAATTATTACAAAGGTCCCTGGGTGTTACTAGTCCTGTAGGAATAGGGTTTTTAGATTTGATTTTATTACTTGATAATCAATTCAAGTGATTAAGTCTCCTACAGTCTTGTAGTAAAGTGAAACCCAACAAAACATTAAAGTCTGTGTAAAGGGGGTGTTGACAAGCTCAGTTGGTAGAGCATGGGTTCCAGGGTTCGAATCCGACCTGTGGCCCTTTCCAGCATGTCATTCCCCATCTCCTCTCTCCCCACATTCCTGTCACTCTTCAGCTGTCTCTATCAAAAATAAAGCTTTCAAAAAAAATGTTTTCTTTCAAAATACATTAAATATGTCGGAAAATTGTCGCTAAAAACATGTGAAAAGACGGAACGATATTACTGAAATATGGAGTTAGAGGTTCAAACTGTTTTTTACCAGTTTTCAGTCTAGGATTTTTCGGGCGGTCCTAAAACAAGGCCACATGACGCATTGAGGTGCGCATACTCCTGCCCCCTAGTGCAACGGTATAAAAGCCTTCAGTGCAAGGAGGAAGATACACCTGTAACGGGACGTCTCTTATATGCAACAGCAGCTTGTAGCTATGACAGTGAATCTATGTAGTGAGGTCTGAGTTTACGTGTGCGCACACGTACGAGAGACACCTGCTTGGGTGTGACCACCTGCCAGGTGCGTCGTGCCGTGTGACCCCCCCCTTGCTTCATCAAAAAATGGCAACGGAGCGATAGCTGCAAAGTGACGATAGACAGCGTTTCACTGAGATACATGACTTATGTACGTTTGGACAGAGAGAGAAAGACACAGAAAGACAGATTCATTCAACTCGCCTAGAGTGGTTCAGTAGACATGCCACACAGTCCTGGAAAATACTGCTAATTTTTACCTGATTTTGACACCAAATTTTATAAATATTTTTAATCATTCAAATTTTGTCTGGGTGGTTAATAAACTGAAAACACATATTTATTTTGATTTACAGGGACTTTAAGGACAGTGCTGACAGACTAGAAAACCATTTTTAGTGGCATCAGGCCAGAAAATGCTTCTATGTGTTGTTCTAGAAGGTGTTGAAATATTAGGTGCAAGGAACATTCACTAACATTGATTAAAAGGCAATGAAAAAACTCTTTACCAACAGGCACTATGACACACACTGTTCTTGAACCTGACTGTCTAGTCTGTAGTCTGAGACCTGTTCTATTCTAAAGATGTTCTTTAGACTGCAGCTATGCACATGAAACATGAGCTGTAACGCAGTCTGTGTAGACTTATTGATCACAAGTGAAGTGTATCTGTTCCTTCAAATGCCCTTGATACAGCAGTAATGTGTCTAGAGCAAAGAGTTTTTTTTGTTTTTTTTGTCATTTCACAGTTTCAGTTTTTTTTTCTATGACAGCGAAAGACTAAAGCTGCTTTGAATACAGATAAATCATTCATTATATATTTACTGTGTCGATAATGAATTGCAAAAGTGACCCTGCCACAAATGATTCAATCTCATTGCTGATGAGATGTTGTCAAACAGCATCTGTCACCGCTAACAACCTCCTGCACGCTCTTATGACTGCATTTTACAACTTTTGTTACAGTTTGGTACAGTATACAGACATGCAGTGTAATCAGGCACATCGTAGTGAACTTGATGCAGATTAGTTCTGAATTTGAATTTAAAAAATGATGGGTTTTTTTGATGATTTATTTTTTTTGGCATCAGGGAACAGTGCAGTGGTGGAAAAAATATTCACATCCTTTACTTAAAAGTAAAAGGTCACTCGAAAACCTTAAAATGTGAGTATCATCATCAGGATGTACTAAATACAAAAAGTAAAAGTAGTAAAATGTTTCCTGTTAGTGTTTTAATATTATATCTCAATATCATATTAATATTACAACTGCATTAATGTCAGTGTTGCATTTTACTGCTGTAGATGCTGAGATCATTTTAACTACTTTCTATACTGCTGGCTAGTTTAATCTACAGCAATGCATCATGGTCTATAAGATTATGTTTTTTTATAGCATAAATGTCTTGTGAAAACCACGTATCTCATGAGCTCAGAAAAACTGTTTTCAGCTTTATGTCCATGATTTCTCCAGCTAATCCAGTATGTTCTTTTGTTGGTAAAGAAGTAGGAGAATTCTCTCATCACATGAAGGAACACTGTATCCTCTCTTTTTTCGCAAACATTCAAAATCAATACATCTGGAGATACATCACTCGAAATACTCTAACGTACAGGTTCCTTGAATTTGTACTTGTTATATTTCACCACTGTAACACTGACATGCTTCTTTCCACAAAACATCCTCAAATAAAGTTTGTTGTTTGTTTCTGGTTGCTTGTTGTTCCTAAGAAAACATCTCAGCATCCTCCTGTACTTCATTTTACTCCCATTTTGAGACATTTATGTTTATTCAGTAAAAAACCAAAACCTTTTGACTGAGTATATTTAGCCGCTTAAGTTAAGGCCAGTGCACAGCACAAGCCATTCATTGTCTATATTTTGAGCGAAGGTGTAACTGCAACGTGTTTTTGTTGTCTGACGGGGACTACCATGATCCTCTGCTGAATTTCTGTTTCTTCACAAAAGCATTTCTTTGTTGAATCTCTTTAGGTGTTACTCATCACACTTATCTGTCTACAGCATGTGTTCTTCGCGGCTCCTGCCTCATTCTGAATGCATTACACCAAAAACATTCAGCCCCTGTCAAACAGTACACCTGTACGCCTAGATACACTTCACTGACTCTCTTCTTCCCCGTTGTCCTATTTACATTCCCTCCACTGCTCATCTGCTGAGGAGAGAGAACAAGCTGCTGTAAAGCTCGCTGCCCAGAATTATATAAGTGTGTGTTTCTGCTGGCATATAAATACAAAAACAAATATAAAAACACAAGATCACTGCAGTGAAATGTTGAGCACTAAAAACAAATGGCACACATCAGCATCCTCATCGTGTTTGTTTTGTAATCAGGTTGATCCATTTCTAAGCTAAAGGAGTGTTTCCTACCTGATGGATAGATTGGAAAGTTTCCTCTAAACTGTTTTTCTAAAAACGGCAATATGAGAGGGCTCATTTGATTCTACTGAAAGCTTAAACATAGACCCTTCACATGAGCCAAAAAAAAGAGTTAGGAGTTGGGTGTCAAGACATGCATTACCACCACTAACTGTTAAACCATTGCAGAAGAAAACACCACGACAACATCTAAGAGGTAACACCCGATAAGGTGGATGATGTGGATGCCAGTATGGCATTAACAAGTGCAGTGGAGTCCATTAATTTCTGATTATGGACATCTCGAAGTTTTTCCTAAGCCATAACTGTCAAACCGAGCATTGCAGCAATCACTCCTGTCCCCCAAGGTTCTTATACAATGGAAAGACTGTTCACTACTATTTCTAGTCTATTTCCAGGCTGAGTTCATGGAGCGCTTTGGCTCAGCCACATACAAGCCAGAAAGCTAACATTGTGGTGTCCATTATCAGGAATTAAAGGACACCCTGCAGCCCATCAGAATCATAACCACGTTTTTCACAACTTTAAACCTTAATATCATCAGAACGGGTGTGTTAAAAAAATAAAATAAATCACCCCCTTCACAGTTGTCATAAACAGGGAAATTAGCTATAGAGACCAAAACATTGCCTGAACCATGCTGTAAACATGTTTAATTCTGCTGTGAAATTGAGGAATCATAGTTTTTAGCACTTCTGCATTGGCTTCATCTCCCAGGTTGCCGCTTATGCTGATGATACACAACTCTATATGTCCACACCAATACCCTCACTGCCTGTCTCCATGGTATACAACTATAGATGACAAACAACTACCTGAAATTCAACAGTAACTGTAATACACCTTATTGCTTCTAAATCCACACTCTCAAGGACAAATATCTGCTTCCTTCCATTTGTCCAGACCACCAAACCTATTGCAACACTGGTTAAGAGTCTTGGTGTAGTCCAGGACAACACCATTTCATTCTCCAGCCACATAAACAATATCTCTGACGGAAAGCTGGGTGGCATCCCCAACAAATGTATCCGACAACAACTCAGTCAGAACTCTGCGGCACACATTATCTCATGTATAAAGTCTACTGAACATGTCACTTCTTTGTTGATTCAGTTATACTGCTTCCATGTATCACTTATCAACTGTTACTGTTAACTGTCAAAGCACGTCATTACCTGTCCCCTGCTTCACAGGCCTTATTCAAACTTATACTCATTCCCATCAGCAGGGCTACTGGCACCACTGGCCATCAACCTCCTCGTACCCTGCACCCAGATTCCTTTCCACCTCACGCCCATATACTAGACTCCATCACAGACTTTAAAACTATTCTTAAAACACATCTTTTTACTCACTATACTTGTATTAACTACATCTTACTTCATAAGAACAATTCTAATTCATTATTGCCAAGTTGTTTATAGCATGTCTAATTTGTTGATTCTTGCTGCTTGTATGTTTTCGATAGTATTTTTTTTTTTATTTACCTTGATTGCCATGAAAGGCACCACTAAATAAAACGCCTGACACCAACAATGGAAGATGATCCATCACTGAGTTGGAGTAGTGTTTGTTTGCATTTGACTGGTCTATATATCCTCTGTCTCTTTGCATTTTTTTTCTGGAGCGCTTTGTTGCATATATTGCTTCTGGTTGTTTTCTTCTTGTCTTCTGAATGTTTTAAAGCAAAGAGACATCTCTCCTGCCTCCTGCTCTGTACTTAAGACACTGCTCTCTCTCCACTGGACATTTAGGTCACGTTTCATGTACATCATGAATTATGATCATGCAGACTGCTTTCACCATATTTTATTGCATCATGTTGCTCACCACACCAACTCTTCTGTCTCTGCCTAGCATAAAAAAATCTGTTAGACTTTTTGGCATTTCAACTCTGTTTCTAATGCACAAATTGAAAATGTAGGGGGGAAGAAGCACTGTGAAATCCCAACACAATATCCATTAGCTATACCCACTTATCCTGTTAGAGGGCACTGGGGAGCTGGAGCCAATCCCAGCTGACAATGAGCAAGAGGCGAGGTACAACCTGGACTGGTCGCCAATCAATCACAGGTCTGACACATAGAGACAATCATTCACACTTGAGTCACTGCTTAACCAAACCTGCATGTCTCTGGACTGTGAGGTGAAACCAGAGTGCAGACACAGGGAGAACAACACAAGGGACTTAGTAGGTTTGAATCCAGAACTTTATTACTATGAGGTAACGGTACACTGCACCACTGATCAGACTGACCAATATTAATATACCATTTTCATAAACCCTGCAGTGGAGGTAACCATCTTGGAACAGCATGGCATGACTACAGCATAAGACTCAGTGGAGCTGTTGATTGTTCATCTATGTGTTTTCTTGGTTTTACCATGTTTCAGGAAGTTTGACCTCAGAGGAACAAATTACCTTCATTTTTATCTGCAGGATCTCTAGAAGACTTGGAAGAAGCCTCAGCTCAACTCCCTCTGAGTCCAAATCAATAACAGCAATGATGTGGAAAAGAAATGAAAGTGAGTGTCCTTGTTATGTTATGAGGAAGGTTATCTTAATCACAGTTGGGATGTGGAGAGGCTGAGTGTGTCGGTAACCGTGACACTCAACTCATGTTCGTCATCATCATGTAAATTTCTGTCACATTAAAGTATTATGAATGTATTAAATCTATATAAATACATTAAGCACAATTTATTTCAATAAATGGAAGGGAAGTTGTTGCTGCTAGCATTCGTATGGTAAGTTATCAGCTAAATAAAATTTAGTGTTGCTGAATTTAGTTTTGTCTGTCTGTCTGTAAACGCACCCTCAGCTCCAATGTCACTTTCTTAAATACACTGGAAAATAAGACATAAATAAATTGATTGTGATTTGATCTAAGTGGCCTGCTAACCAGAGGCAGGCTGAGATCATGAATCACAAGAGAAGCCATCTTGCCAGGCATCAAGCTATCTGCTTGTGTTGGAGCACTGCGGTTTAAACCCACCTGCATCCTGTATGAAACTACTAGGAGCTATGGCATGAGCTATCAGGGTGATTTAATGCTATGTGTGCGTGAGAATGTGTGTGACTTTGCTTGAAAAAGGCTGATTAAGAGGTTAGTCTAGATGCTGTTAACAGCATTTTACCCTCTCTGCACTGGTACAAAGTAAAATCACCTACAAAGCTCTTCATGGTCAGGCACATCATATCTTAGAGCTTATAGCTCCCTATTACCCTACTGGAACACTGTGTCCCAGAATGCAGGGTTCCTTGTGGTTTCTCTAGACAGTCACGGCCAACATAAGCCGGGTTTTGGTTGAGGTTTCTGCCTCTTAAAAGAAAGGTTTTTCCTTGCCACTGATGCCAAGTGTTTGCTCATGGTGACCTGCTCTATATAACATCATATCTGATTACTTTACGTTTGCCTGTGACTTCCCAGATGATCTTGTGTAACCAACCATCTTGCACATTCAGTGTACTAGCCATCCATCATATAAAACCCTACTTGACGTTCAGCTCCCTGTACACATAATTGGGATAAAATTATTTAATAACATGGCTCTTGGCTGGATAGAATGGATCAAATTCAGATTTTGGGGGGTTTGTGACAGCTGGTCCTTTTCCAATGGGAAAATTCCCTTCTTAGTGCCATTGTGTCACATAAAGATACCAGATGTTGTAATACTTTTTGCTGTCACACCACAGTTCACACTCCAGCTCTATTCCTTGAGGCTTTATGATTGTAACTAGCAGCTATATCGTGGGTAAGAGGTGTATTTAAAACTTTTTCAAAGGACATAGTTAAAGTTTTATAGCTTATAAGGCTTTCATCCCATCTCATAATAATATCTAATAATTTGCAGCCTAGCTGTAATGGACTAAAAACGGGCTAATGAGCTGAAGAACTCAATCCTGTCAATCTCCTTCAAACTAATCTTTCATTATTTAAAACCTTTTAAACTGCCCAATCTGCCCAATTAAATAAAAATGAATAAATGATGAAAATTTAAAAAAAAAACACTGAGAAGGAGACAAGCGTATACCCTAACCCTAACCCACCCACTTTGATGTCACCCACTGGTTTGTGGACCCTTTTGAGGCCACAAATTTGGAATTATGGTCATTTTGGTTTTTGGTATTTGGAGTCTGGTTGCTTTTGCTTTTGACAAAATGGCAGCCTGTCTGGTCACAAATGTCCTCTTTCTCTACTTTCTCTTTTTGACTTTTGTGGGCCTGATGTGTCAAAGAAGACTAGCACTGAAACCATAAACTCATGAGAAAAATGTTTACTGAGGTAATAAATCAAGAGGGAAGTTGTGTCATTTCACCATAAGACTATAAAATCATACATCTATTTGCAGCCAAAGGTGGCCATTAAAACTAATGCAGGTTTAAGACAGCGTGTGTCGTCAGATGGTAAAACATATTTTTTATGTTGAAGGTTTGATTGATGAGTCTCTCTGTAATGAATCACGTAGTAATGGTTCATGTCAGTTTAATCATGTTTTTCGGGTCGGTACATCAAGATGGGATGTTTCATTTGCATTTTACTGTATATTCATTCATTCATCCATACAGTTTCCATGGTTTAAAAAAACAAACAAAAACAAACACTGTGCTGTGCACAATCTATTTGCTATTTTTAAGCATTCTTTGTTTCACTGACTCACTTGCCTGCACACGTCAGACACTAGTCGAACCTGGATCAGATGTTAAGTGTCACACTGTCCTGGTTTCTTTCTGGTTTCATGATGATCATTATACCTGTTTAATATCATCATGTTAGCACTGTCACTGAGCTCACAGCGGAGACACTTTTTTTTTCGAGGGATATGATTTAATTAGGTTGTTTATGACACGCTGAAGGTGATTTGCAGTAAAACCAACACTTCATGTAAAGTGTAACTAAAAATAGACACAGGTGCTGAACACACAACAGACACACAGTACCGCTGATACACACCTGCACATTGAGACACAATCAGCCCGACACACATTCTCTCCAGCAGCCTCCTCTTCATCATCTCCCTCCGGGTCGAAGGCTATAATTAGCTGTGGCCCCCTGGGGTCCCTGCAGGCACAGATGACCCATTCTGGATGCTCTACAATTAATGATTCACATGCTGTCCTGTCACGCACACAGTATATTATTTACTGTTAACTTTAGCTGTGAAGGAAACACCGCATTTTTTTCCCATCAAGGCATCGCTATGAGGCACAGTGTTTATTTACAAATACACCCCGAGGATTGTGGGAAACAGAAACCATCTCTAGAACCAAGGACGATGTCAGCAGGTAATAGCTGTGGGTTTTTCTTCTTCCCTCCCATCCTTCCATTTGTCTGCAGATGTCATTATCAGAGGCTTGTTGCACAGCCTGGGTCTCCTCAGTGTTATTTTTCATCATTTATTATTTTTTATTTAATTGGGCAGATAAAACAGTTTAAAAGGTTTGAGATAATGAAGGTTATTTTTTAAAACAAACCTCTCAAGTTTAAGTTCTTTATTTCATTTCAAGAACTTAAAAAGGTAATTCATTCTAATGGATTTGAGAGAATAACTCTCCTTTCCTCAGATTAGCTTGAAGGAGATTGACAGGACACTGAGTTCATCAGACTTGACACACAATGACTGATGACTGACAAAAACAAATGACTCCTCAGTCCATTACAGCTAGGCTGAAAATATTTTCCTTATTCAAATTATTATGAGCCTCAACTATGTCCTGACAAGGCCTCCAGTATTAGAGCTGGACTGTGAACTGGCATAGTAGCAGCACAGCTGGTATCATTACATGACACACACTGGCACTAAAAGAATCTTCCCATACACAGTCATTTGAAAGGATCAAGGTCAAGTCAAGGACCAGTATCACAGTCTTTGACTTTGCCTCTCTCTTGCTCTGTGACTGCTGATGTGGAGGCATGCATTTGCTAACATGTTAGGTACCGTGAGGGTGATTTATAAGCATATACATTTATTTTTATTTTTTTTA
The DNA here is from genome assembly GCF_000972845.2 of Larimichthys crocea. Taxonomy (NCBI): domain Eukaryota; kingdom Metazoa; phylum Chordata; class Actinopteri; family Sciaenidae; genus Larimichthys; species Larimichthys crocea. The sequence goes on from NC_040031.1 coordinate 1,765,092, forward strand.
CTTTTTGCCTTGGCTACACCAGGGCCGGCCACTGGCTAAAGCGGGCTATGTGGTTGCTAAGGTCACAACTGCTAGAGGGAGCCACACATTAAATTGGACTAACGTTCGTAAGTCGCTCTTCACTTTATCCGGTGTTAAGTTGACTGACTCGCTCAGGACCTGCCAACTCTTGAGCAATAAACATGCTCTCGCACCACACTTCCATTAACCAACATATTTATATTTCTTCCTTTCCTCCTGATCCCAGACTGCAGTGCTGCATGGTGTGACGTCATCAGTTATCAATTTGAAGGCATCACAGAACTGTATTGTCATTCTGAGTTTCTCAGTATATTTGTGTAATTGGCTTCATTCAGCTGTTCTACTGGCAGCAGCACAGTGTCTCTACCTCTTCTCTGGCACTGTGAGTTACTATGGTTACGGGAACACCCTGAAAATTTGGAATGATTTTCATTAGTGTTATGTATTATGTAGCCTGATTGTTCCTCGATGCTGAAATCTTGTATCACAACATGACAAATCTCGCACCAAGTAAAAGTGAAACCTCAAAGCCTCTACCTCATGAAAACTTTATGTTAAATTTCCCAGCATGCAGCATGCATCATCATCATGCTTTGGTAGTTATCCTCGCTCCTATTGAACAGGCAGGACCTCTGCTTAATATCTTCATTTGGCTTTGGTTCTTTGTGGTCTTCAGTAAATATTTAGTTCAAAAATCTGACAAAACCAAACCAAATAGTTCAGATAAGAACTCTTTGTGTCTCACTTTCCAGTTTAATAATAACTATTTCTTTTCAGTTTTCTGGACGAAATGATCCTGCAGGATTCATGATCTGTGAACAATTTGTGTTTACTGTTACACACATGATGTTTCTGTTTGTAGCTACTTGCCAGTGATTTGTCCATCTCTATTGTGTGTGTGTATGTGTCTTCATTTAGTTATTAGCAGTGTGTGTGATTTGTTGACTGCACTAGTATTTTGGAGCCACAAACAAAACTTGTTTAGGGTTACTAAATGCCTAGGGCCCTGTGTTGCTCTACGCTACAGTTAGAAGTGGCATGATGAGGTATGTCTCACTGCATGTTTGGAGTTTATTCTCTGGCTGCAGAGAGATGAAGAATGTTTTTCCTCAGCCAATCACAGTGGAGGAGCAGCGGGACAAAAACCACAAAGATCGTCACAACCTTAATTTTTAGGTGCTGAACAAAGACAACAGTGGAGAGGAAATTAATGCTGCTGGTCTCCAAGTATCCATATCTACACCACTATGCATGCTTGAAGAAACATTTCGTTCACTTCAGGTCTATCAGGTAAAGCAGCAGACAGCTGAGTCATCCAGTCACCTCTGTGGATATTTCATATAGTAGCAACCATAGTGTCTTAGCTGGACAAATGTCTCCAAAGCTCTCCCTGGGTTTTTTCAGCTGAGAGAAAAGCACACTGTCTGGACACAGTCTCTGAGTGCAGCTTTACATTTAAAGCTGAAATGCAGACAAGACATTGTGCTGATGTTCTTGACTTTCAACAGTTTATTGTGACTGTGATGAAAAGGTGTACTGTACCGACACATTTGACTTAAAACCAGCCCATTCATCCAACAGACACCTCAGGAAACAATCTGATGTGTTTCTGCTGAAGAAAGAAAGAGCCGTCTGCAGAAATAAACTGTCTGCAGACTCATGGTTATGGATGAGTTTACATTTAGAAAAAGTCAATTTGTTAAAACCATTTTCCATTGTGCAGTTTATAAATAGTCCACGAGATTCCCATGAGATGTAAAACGCAGATTTCACATGCTAATCATCCATCTGATTTACATGTTGATATCACACACAATTCATCCTTATCTGAATATGAATATGTTCAATCTGCAGAAATAAGCACATGCCTCCTCCTACATGTGCGGAGGCATTATGCTCGGAAAATGTCAGGCATAATGTGTTTTCAGAAATAAAAAACAAAACAAAGGAAAACAGCATGTGGAGTGTGGCAGCAGTTTTTTTTTCAAAGGGAGCTGATGACGAGGAACAGACAAGCTGTCAGCTCAAGTGTAGTTTTATTCTTTATGACTTGGGAGGATTTGTAGTTTCTGGACAGTTTAAAGAGCAGAACAGGGAATCACTGCACTTTACTCCTGCAGTTTCATCACATATGGCATTTTGAGTTCAGATACAATTTTTGTTTTTTGGGGCCAACCCATAAATCAAGAGTGCGAAACGAAAACTCAGCTCTTTGGGATTAATTTTTTCTGAAATTATCAGTTAAAACATCTGAGATCAGTAAAGACAGTATTATCTAAATTGAAGCATCGTTTGCTGACAATATTGTTGTGGCAAATTTAAAATGGTACCGAATCTACCATTAACCCCTGCAGGTTTATGTATTTGCAAAGAAGTTGACTTCTTCGACTTGTTATTTCATTTCAGCATTTATTAACAATAAATGTGTGTCAGCAAACAGAATCCTGGTTGACTGTCGAAGAAAGAATGCTACGTTTTCTTTGATTTTAGCCCTCGGAGCAATTGGAGGTTTCATTCAGACAGTGATGACTGAAAATTGGAGCAATTGGAAGTTTTGAAGATGGATTGATGGTACATGGGGTCCTGAGGAAAATTTGTCTTTTTTTGTGTGTCTCTTTAAAGGGAGCTCAGGAAGGTCCCTCCTCATCTTGTAAAATAGCCTCTTTGATTGTCTGGAAAGTGTTCATGCTCATCAGTGTGACGATCAATGAAGCAATCAATCCCCCAAACTAAATATGGTGAATTTGATTGGGTAGTCCGACGGCAAACAACTTTGGTTTCATTCCCTCATCCATGTTCACAGCTTTCCTCATCAGTGCTTCAGTCCTCTACAGCTTTATCCGTTTTTCTGTTTAAATCCAGACCATATTTTACAAAATGAACATCCTGATGTATGGAGGAAGACTTGAAACTGGAGAGTGAGACTATTGATGAGGAAACTGTTTAGTGAGGTAATAAAGTGGGAAGTAGTACCCTTTCCTCATAAGACTCAATACAATCAGACCTCTTTTTGCAGCCAAAGGAGCTGGCTCTGCTGGCAAGTACTAATAATGCAAGTTTAAAAGTTTAAGTCTTGTATAATGCATGAGGTTACAGTGATTCAGGCACAGGAAGATGAAATCAACAGTCTCAGTCTCACTGACAATGGGCTGACAATGAGCAGCAAACCTGTTAGTATCACTGAACAAATAAGAGATGGATGCAGTGATTCAGAACAGTGGTTCCCAACCTGGGGAACCTGTGACCTCAGTCAGTCCCATCAGGTCATTTAGCTGTTAGCTCCCCCCTGCAATCAGAGCATCACTATTTTATGAATGGAACATCAAAGTACTGGTGACTCAGCAATACCACAAGAGAAAGAGCTGCTATATCTTGAGAGTTTACTTTGGTTTTATTAAAAGGACGAGACTCTAGCCTCTGCCAGAAGGAATGAATGAATGAAACATCAGGACATTTCCTTAGTCGTCTTTAGTTTATGAATGCACAGGATGTGTGTATAGGACAACTGTTGGGCTGTAAAAAAAGAAAAAAATGTTTACCTCGAAACCCAACCGTCTGCGTCTGCGGCGCATTGTGTGAGCGTCGTGTATTTGGTCCGTACTGCACGTGACTTCAAACCCTACCGAGAGCAAGCGTTTAGCCCACCAGACTGTGTTTACTTGCTCAGATTTGGCTATTTTCCCAGTGCATGTTCTTCTAAACATGCTTCTACATGTGTAAATATGCTACGTAGTTATTTAGTTTCGCTTTTGACTTTTTTTTTTTACATCCATCAGATTCTCTTTGCTTTTTCTGTGTCTGGGTTCTGCCCACTCGAGGTTGTCTGTGTAGATCAGCGTGTGCTGCTCGTGTCAGGCATCAAAAATAGAACAGATGCGTAATTCACGCGTAGCCGAGCGTAGAGACGTTTCTGGGACGCATCTGAAACGGACCACGGCGGGGCCAGTGGGGTTTGATACATTGACTAGAATGGTATTACTTGCGATGACACGATGTTCACGCAACGCGCCGCAAACAAAAGACACATTTGTTTCATACATTCAATATTAACTATATGTTGAATGTTATTGTACGTTATTGTATGTTATTGATAGCAACCCAAAGGGAGGAAAAACTGAACCAGTGACAGGGTCATGGGTGGCCAAAGCACACTGATGCAGATAGGGAGTAAGCACGTAGTCTGATCCAACAGACAGACTACTGTAGCTCGACTTTCTGATAGAAAGGTGTCAGAGCACACAGCACATCACAGCAACAACAATGACCACGTGAGCATCAGAACTGGACCACAGAACAGAAGAATGTGGTCCGGTTTGATGAATCACATTTTCTTTTACATCACAGCATGACCTCCAAATTTCCCAGATCTCAATCCAAACAAGTCTGAGTCGGTGTATGTGATCGTGAATTCACGATGTGTTTAAAATGTGTTTCTCTCACTTTCTAAATACATGTGTGTATAAATATTGCAGTAGCTCATAGAGTGGGTTGTTCAGGGTGAGCAGTGAACTGACTGACCTCCTCTGAACCACGACGGCTGAATGTGTCGCTGCAGCTCAGAGACCACCTGGGACTGAACCCACCTGCAGCCAATTAAAATGTCCAAGAGCCAGAGAGAGGCAGTGACCCCCCCACCCCCCACCCCCTTCCCCTCCTAACACACACACATGCACACACACATGCTGTCAGAGCTGTGAATCAATATCTGGGAGGTTAAAAATAAACTTTTTGTGCGTCAGAATCCATCAGGGCTGACGACTTGTGAAATCAGCTGACAATGTGACAGGAAGGTTCCCGTGAAAACTGGGCGGGGAAACACTGAATCATTTGTTATATTCTTTATAAGCAGCAGTTAAACTTACAATACATACTGATGACTGATGATCACAGTATCTCAACAATTGATTTGATTATTAAATGATTCCTGCAGTCTGCAGGTGGAAAATGGAAGCTCTCTCTTCTCAGCTGCTGTTTCACTGCTGTGAAGAAGATATTTTCACCAGGGTTGGGTATTTATAGCAGCGGAGGACTGTTTGCTCTCCACAACTATGAACATTAAAGGAGCTTTACACAGCAAACGAGTAGTAGGGCAAAAATGCCATACTCCTACAACCTGGAGAGGGTCACAGCACGGACAGCTGAAGGAGCCAGCGGGCTAATCTTTGGTAGTTTTTCTAGTTTGTCTTAGAATTAGTGATGCTGCATCAAGCTGTAACATCTATGCCTGTGAGGTAAAGCCAAGGCAGAAGTGGCAACAACTGCAGTCCCTCAAACAGCCAGTCAAAGTATTTTTTGTGTGTATTGTCAGAAAACAAGACAGGTATAGATACAGTAATGATGTGATTATGGCTGCTTAATTTCAACCATTAGTCATTTCCAAGCTGCAGCACTGTAGTTTAATGCAGAGTTTCAGGAGCAGGAACACACCTCAGCCCTAACCCTCTCGCCCTCTTTCGCTCTCATATTCTGCACCCACCCCATTTCTCCCTCATCCTCCTCCTCTCCATAGGGTCTGGAGGGGGGTCTGTCATGCCTGGGTGCTACAGCGGATCCACGATGGAAGCTTCCCCACAACTCAGCAACAGACTGAAGAAGTACAAGAGTTCACTCTTCACTCACAATCTTTCGTTCTTTCTTTTGCGTTTTAATCATTATCAGCAGATTCATGTTCAAACAGTACAGCTCCTCCCTGTGTCAAACTGTGACTGACCCCAGTCGATGTTAATCACATATAAGGGACAGTTTTCAGCATTTTGTCATTTCAATATAAATCTAATAAGCTTTTCTTTGAATTGATCTACACTCCCTCGTATCCTCCTCCTCTCTGGAATGCAAATTCATTAAAACAATGTAAACTCTCCGAGAGTAATTGGCCCCGGGGCCACCTACAGCGGCTGGATGAAAGTGCTTAGTAATGAGAAAAAACTACAGTGCGTCTGTCAAAGAGCCAATTAAGCTGATGTTGCAGGATTTCCTGTCGGTATGAGACTGGTTTACCGGAGATAAGTTGGAGAGAGGAAAAACTGACTGTACTGAAGCCTGTTGTTTCAGTCTAACCCTTCTGTCGAGTTTGTCCGATAACTTCTGGTGTTGTGTTATTGTTGTAGGCAATTCCATTTCCAGACAATCAAGGATGCATGTCAGTGACGTCAGTTCAGTGATGTACGTAACTTTATATTTTTGGTACAGCCTGTCAAAAAATTAGGGCTTCTTCCAGACTGTTGGGGTTTTGGAATATTGTGCAAATGGTAAACTTTAGATATAAATTGCTGTTTAATGGTCCAGTGTGTAAGATTTAAGGGCATTTATTGGCAGAATATGGCAGAAATGAAGAATAATATTCAGAGATATGTTTTCATTACTGTATAATACCTGAAAATAAAAATCTTTCAGCACTGGCTCTGAGAAGGCTTTTTGCATTTTTTCCACAGCCATGTAACTTCTCCATGTTAGGAAGGACAGGGTGATGCGAGTGGTATTCAGTTGTAATCTGCAACTTAACCTATGGATGCCACTAAAAAATCCGTCTCTACTAATTCTCCTTCTCCTTCTCTTCAATTAGCTCATTTCCCTCACCTGGTTTTCCCCGCCATCTACTCACCTGCATCCATTTGCTGGTCCATGTCCACCTCACCCTGCCAGATTGTCTTATGTTGTTTTTTTTGCCAAGCTCTCCAGCGACTCCAGTTTTGTCTTTTCGTTTTGACCCTGTTTTGCACTTCGGATACCTGCCTGCCCTTTGTTGGATTTGTTTGCCTTTTGATCTTCTGGTTTTGACCCTGTACCTGGACTGACTAATATGATTTTTTTTTTTTTTAACTTGTCTCCTCTGAGTCATGCTTTTGGGTTCTCCTTGCCAGTACCAGCATCGTGACAAATACAACGCTGGTGAATAATGGGATTTATATTTTAATAAATTGGGAATTTTTTTTAATTAACCACAAACATACTATACTAAACCATACAACTATTATATGAACATAAAAAGCTAATGTTGCATGTTGTATTTAAAATACAGTATTATATTTCCATACATGGTAAGGGTGTGGGTGAACCTGATAGAAACTGGCACTGACACACACAATATAAATAAAAATAAAGTCTGACAGTCACTGCAATTATTTCCAGAGTTAGAATTGGTGCCTGTTTTCTTCATTAGATCAGCAATCTAGGTGAGCAGTCTGTCTGTCTTATTCAAATTCTTACTTTGGACACCTCAGTGGGATGAATTATTTTTTCCTTTTGTTGATTACTTTGGCACTGTCCACCCTGGAGCTGATTACTTTCTGGCAGTCACTTCATAAATACAACCAGTGTATTCTGCCAACCTGATTCTTTCTCTGCAGGAACAGAGTCAGCCCGCTCAGATGGTTCTCAGGCTCAGCCCAACACTCACTGCACCAGAAGTACTCTGATATTATTGTATTGCTTCGGATGCATTGAGACTTTATGCAACAATGGCGATAGATTGTTAGAGTGTCAATCATCAACTGGTTCACCACGAGTTTCAGTGTTGAGACTACATCATTACAACATCCAGCCACTAAAGAAGAATAAAAACATATAAGTCATACCTGCTCCTGCAGGAGTAATAGACATCATGTGCAGGCAGCGGAAGCTTTTTCTGCCGTCAGGACAGTTTTTGGTTTGATAGTTTAGTCAACAAGGTGATTGTTTTTCCTAAAACTTAGAGAAAACAATTAGAGTTAGAAAATAATCCTGCATTGTAGAACCAATCCAAAGTCTTCAAGGAGGTGACATCCATTTTCAGTGTTTTAAAGTGTTGCATGTGACAAAGTAATTTTATCTCCAGTTTGTTTCACTCCTGAGGAAAATGAAGGGAGGGCATTGTTTCAGGTGAGGCAGTCCTAATCGTGGGGGGCATAAATTTGTTTGAAATCATTGTTGCTGCTGTTCAAGCAATTACTTTGCTTATAGAAGTCTTAAGGAAATGAATAGGTGCTGAGATCTCTGATCATCTGAAATCACAAGATGAATTTGTTTAATTTGTATGCTAACATGGTGGCTTTTATGGATCTAGTTTATAAACGATTTCCTCTTTGCATGGTCTTACCCGTCATTTGTGGATGCAGTGATTAACTGTGTTCATGGACGTTGCTTTTTGGAAGTGTTCATCAGCTCATGCTGCGATGTCCAGAGCAGAGTCATGTCTGTTTTTGATGCAGTGCCATCCGAGGACCTGAAGATCACAACCATCCAGTACTGGTTTTCGATCTTGTGCCTGTGTACACGTTCAAGTGTACCTAAAAAGTGTCTTAATTACATTTTTTGTGTGTCTATTTCAATTGCATAGAACATTTCCATCCATTTGAAATATAGTTTTTATATAAAACAAACTTAACGTGAAGCAAGTAATAAGATTTATGTAACAGTACTAATAAACTCAAAATGACTGCATTCATTTTCATTTTTTGGGCAAACAAATTGGCATTATTATTATTGAATGCATAAACCTGGCTACTACGACACCACTGAGTAGTGGAACCACATTGAGTTTATTAGTACAAGTAATCTTATTACTTTCTTCACGTTAAGTTTATTAGTTAATTTATATTAAAACTAAATTAATGTAATTCAAATGAATGGAAATGTTCTATGCAATTAAAAGACACTTTTTTTTTTAGTGCATAAGTGACCTAAATAAAATATAAACTTAGAATCAACAACAATTGGTTATTTTTAAGTAACCTATATCAATGATGATTTGACTACATTAAGTCACACATTTTTGGTTCAGGTCATCCCTTGACCTCCACCGATTATGTATCTTTCCAAGTGTGATCCCCCACCATGAACTGGTGCCTGTGTAAACATTGCTGGGTCTTAATGGTGATCACATACAGGGACTCTTTGGATAGTTCAGATAGACTGTGCATATTCCATCTTGTGAAATGGCTCATTGCATGGGTAAAATATGATTTCAATAAAAGATTTAAATGCAAGTCTCCTTCAAAAATGATCCATGACTCACTGTAAGGTTTGTAAAAAATTTAAATGCCAAATACATACTGCTACGTAAAATAAAGGTATTTTAAATTTTGCTCAAACTCTACTGTGTGCCTTGGATCATTTTGGAAAGAAAATTGCATTTAAATTTTTCATTGGGATCATATTTTACCCATGCAATGAGCCGTTTCACAAGATGGAAGTCTGCATTCAAGGGTTGTTTGAACCCTTAAACACAGTAAATCTGAAACTGCTTCAAGGACCAGAAGTCGTGCTTGAACTGAACTGGAACAAGTTTTATACAACTGGGAGCAGGAATCACAAGCTGACAGTTACAAGGGTCTGAAATGATTAGTTGATGAGATCTTCCATGAAGTTTTTCATAGTGAGTTTTTTTTTTTATGCATTCAACAACTGTAGTGTTCATATTTTTTCTGACATGTTATTGATTGGTGCCTTTTACTCCCTCTCTGTAATATTCTGCAGTCTGTAATTTACATGTTGAGACATAATTGGCTCCTTGTTTTTCAGAGCTATGGTGGTCAGAGGTTACCACCACCACATTAGTTCCATTTCATTGAACAAAAGACACGTGACCTAATTAAACAACCACTGAACTCTTTATGTAGACATATTCAGGCAGCTGAAGCTTTGTTTTTTCATCCACTTTGGTTCTTCTCATCTAGTGTTTCAATAAATATTAAAAAAAACACACACACACACACTGAATATAACTCACCATGAGCTGCCAAACTGTTCCCACTGAACAACACACCAGTGAGACCAGTAAAAGATGTTGATACACTGTGTCTGAAACCTTTGATATAAAAATAATCTCTAAGTCGATCGCAAACAAATAAAATGTTGAACTGTTGGAAAGTGAGAAAGTGACAGACAGACAGAAGTAGGACAGGCGTCATCCTGCAGTTAATGGGCCACTTTGGGACATTGGTGTCAATATTTATGTGAACAGAAATAATCAGGTCCAACTCATTAAACCCTCTGTCTGAGACGTGAACTCTTGTCAGGGTGTCCTTACAGTTCCAGGTTAGTTTAAATATCAATCAATAGCACTCTCATGTCTGCCTGTTAATCATAAGGTAGAGCTAGCAGCTCGTTAACATAGTTCAGCAGAGACTGAAAATTTCTGAAGGCTACAAAATGCACCTATCAGGACCTCTGAAGTCACCTTACATCTTGTTTGTTTAACCCATGCAAAAAACAAAGCTTCCTGGACTCTCAGCTGGTTTCCTGATAATTACTCCATAAAACAAAATACAAACTGAAAGTGTACTGGGAGATGTACAGTACCCCTGAAATCTCAATACAATCAGAAGAATGGCAGATAAACATGAATCTGACTTTTAGACACAGTTGGAGTGTAATGAATACAGACGTCCTGAAGCAACTCTACCTGAAGGCTATAAAACTGTTGAACCAGAGGACAGTGAACACCTGATCAAACAGAAAATCACAATATCCAAACCTGTAGAGAAATTCAGATGAGCTGTTTTATCTTTAGTATTTATTTCAGCGTGAAGATGGAGGTTCTTCCCTTTCACTTGGCTGCGAGTGAACGAAATGGGATCTGTGTCAGGGGAAATAAAAGCAGGATGCCCGGAGGCTTCATCACTCAGACTGTACCTGGCCTTCTTCTTCTTCTCTGCCAGCAGATGCAGAAATATTCATTACATGCATGAGGAGTTCTCTCTGGCAGCTTGTATTGATCCGGCCTCTCCTATTCCACAGCATGTATTGATCACATCGACTGTCTTTTTTTTTTAAAGTCTGTAATGAGGAGAACATTGTGCCAAGTTTCCTGCCAGACTCAGGTTTGTATGATGTTAAGGTCAAACCAGCATGGATTGAGTTTCTGTTCGTTTCCTCCTCTGCAGATTTATTGTGTTGAGACATGTAATATTTTGTTCTCTTGAATAAACCTGTCACGTCACTCCAGTCACATCTCGTCAGTCATTCTCTATTCACACTATAAAAAATATTCCTTCAGGTTAAAGCAGAAGCCACATTTGAACACTTCCTCTGTGTTTGAAGAGGATGGATCCACAGTGGTCTACACTGGTTATTTGCCTCATTTGGCTCAATTTCTCCAGAATAAATGACATCTATTTATTTGATTTTTAATTTTATGGCGCAGTTGCTGTCATGTGCACCAACAAACACAAGGAGGCATAGTGAGTTCGCATCTAACAGACTGACTAACATGTTATCAGTCAGCACTGGCTTGTTTTCTGATTTGGTCAGTAATTTAAATATTTCTTTCAATTTTGTTTTGAAAAACAATCGACCAGTCAGAGTTTTTCTAGGTGAAGAACTGGACTCATAGACAGTGTAGCTAAAAATGGACATAGTCTCCATGACATTTCTCAGGAGTTGCTGTGAAGCCAGTCCGGCTTCCACTGGCTACAGGCTAAAAAAGGGCAAATTTAAAGTGTCAGCATCAAAGCAGCCATGCCCTTAATTATGCATTTACAGCCATGCCATTTGATTGGAAATGTATCTTCCTATATACCCAGCTACATCTAGTAGCCTAATTGATGACTATTTTATGTCATTATGGGAAAAAATTATATAATTTGGCATTCTAGAGCAAAAGTTGTATTTGCTATATTTCAAATTTATACATGCCAGTATATGAGTTTAAAAAGCCTATTTTTGTGGGATTACAGTGAGTGTCAAACAGTACATTGACTCAGTTTCTTTTTCTATGAATCAAAGAGACTATTACCTTTATTTTGAACCACACATACTTAGTGTCATGAAGGTGTCTCACAGTAAAGAATCAATAGCTTTGGACCACAAACTGTAAAATCAAGAATACACCACTCCCCACAAACCATAACAAAACAACAATAATGTACATTTTGTTCTTATGAGCACTTATTCACTTCTTAACTTCTTCTCAGAAAGATGGAAGCATGGCACCGACTTGTGAAACATTCCTTTATTATAAATAGATCATTTGTATAAAAAACGGGCATGCTTCAATTCAACCATGACATTTTACAACCAAAAGCTACCAATCAGTTAGCCGAAAACAGCGACGTACTCATCTCATAATGCAGGTCGACAGACGGACGACATGAGACAAGAATCAGAAATTTTCACAACCACAAGTTTTTTTGTTTGTTTTTTTTAAACGTACAATTAGAATAACAACAATTATGGTTGGTCCCCACACTTTCTTTTTTTGTATTTCTTTTTGAAGACTTGTTTTAATTTTTTTTTTTTAAGTTACCATCCTTCTGCTTCCTTGTTGTCTCTTGGATGGTTTTGACTTGAGATCCTTTCAGGTTTTTGGTGCCTTTCAGGCCCAGTTCCTGCTGTCTGTAAACATAAAAACACCACAGATGTGTTGGTTCAGTTTGTCATTTATCATTCTGATCCTTTAGTTTGATCAGAGCACCTTCTTTGTGTCTTGTGCTCTGATGATATCACCTCTGAGTAAATGTTCCAGGACGTCCACGTGTGGAAGGTGTCATTTTTTCACATGGCATGGTTGGTGTAGCTGACATAGGTGTTTTTTGTTGGCGGCACTATGGAGAGAAAAGCAAATAGCAGGTTGGTAAAATATATTTTTTGGACTTTTCAAGCTTTATTTAACAAAGATAGCTGAAGAGTGACCGAAAAAAGGGGAATGAGAGAGGGGGATGACTTGCAGCAAATGGGGCAGAATTGAATCCTGTGCCACTGCAGCAAGGACTGAGCCTAACATACATGGGGCCACACTCTACCAACTGAGCTAAACGCCACCTGCATGAAGGTTTTTGACTGTTATAACAGTATGTGTAACCCTAATATGGGACCCAGACTAGTTAGACAAAGCAAATTTGTTTATTAGACATAATAACTTATGTTATGATTTAGTGTATAATATTTAATAATAATATATATGTATATAAACTGAACTGAATATCTTCTTGTTTGAATAAACTTCAATAGCATAGTGTGAGTGCCCACATCATGACCAGTTTAATCTGTACAATGTTGTATCATTTGGCCATGCCTCATCAAACTGTACAGCGTAAGTACATGATGAATAAAAATGTAAGGTTTTTGCAAAGTTTAACAAAATAATCTAAACTCAAAGCTTCACATGCTCGACTTCACAGTTATCAGTGAATGCACACTGTAAGGTTTGGCTTGACTCACAACCACACATCACGCTAGAGTTCATGAGAGGCTTGAATGAATACTCTGATGACCTTGTCCCAAAATCCTTTGTTGTAAAACTTTGGCCCTTGAATGGAGGACCACTGATCTTAAACAGACTCAAAGACTCAAAGAAATTCACTGAACTCCTGCTGGGAATGAAGCCAAATTCCCCAGATATCATCAAGGTGCGGGAGATACTGGGAGGAAAGATTGACAACAGAGACAAAACCCATTCACAAATATTGATATTTTTCACAGGCTGCGGCAAACCATCCCCACACTGCCACCCCCTTGACCTGCAGGTAATACTGGCAATTGAACTTGAAATCATTCTTCGTGAGACAAAGCTCCAGAAGGCTGAGCAAGGTGGCCATCTGGCTTGTTTATTTTTCTTCAAAAGGAAGGTCATCTTCGAAGACGTGGCTGAATAGGTAGCAGTGAGAGGAATCAATTGTGTCTGTGCTTGGAGAAGGCTAAGGTGGTACATATGCAGTAGAACCATATTAGCCATTCAGAACGTGAACAAAGCCATTGATCTCTTCCCAGGAAAGAGGCCAGATTCCCCTGATATCATTGAGGTACTGCAGATACAGAGGGGGCAGGTTTGGACCATTCAACCAGCTGGATATTTGAATAGACTGGAGCAAAGTGTTTCCACATTAGCACCCCTGTGACTTATAAGTAATACATTAGGATGAGTCTGTCTCCCTGTTTAAGTACAGGCTTGGACACAAAAACTGAAGAGGTTCACTGTAGATATTGCATCTTATGTGGAGTCAGGAGGCCAGAAGTCTTGAAAAATCTCCTTGACGGGGCTGTGTTGTGCTAGATGTGATAGACTCTGGGCCTAAAGTGATGCATATGATCAGCAACTAACACTTAATATACTTATTACTTAATACATATTCATTCTTAGTTGATATTAAGAGCCCTGCCATGTACACAGACAATATTCCCCCATGGTATTGTTGACATAGCTGAAAGTCACATAAAATTATGTTTTTTTCTTTTGTATATTGTGTTTAAACTGACCACCGTCACTGTTTAAATTAGCATTTTTAACATTGTTCTTATATTTTGTTTAATCTCTTTGACGTTCTTTTAAAATGTTTAGTTTTTTTCCCCTGTGATTTGCTATCTGTTCATTTGGGTGGTATTATATTTAGATTTCTCTAATTTTGATTTTGAAAGGTGTGATAAAAATAAAGTTTATTGTTATTACGTTTATTCTGAAAGAAAACAAGTGGGGAAATACTTTCGGCTGTCGTATGTGTTAGGAAAACGAGTTAGGAAAGTCACAATTTTGGAAACAGGTTAAATAATGTTTCAATTTCGAAGCAGACAGATTATTGAGAAATTACCACAAATGCGTGTTTTAGAAAAACTAATCTAGCTCCGTCACTTGACACAAACTTCGTTAAACTTCTGCTAGTGTCCCCTCGAGGCTGCGGTGTTTACTATCTTCACAATATAAGCAAACACCATTTATATAGCTTCAAAAGTAGTGGAGTGAAGTTTTTCCTCAGGATATTTCTAAAGCAACGGTCACAGGGTCACAAAAAAAAGATTTATCCTCTGGAGACCATGAATATTCATAGTAAATGTAAAGGTAATATATTCAGCAGTTGGACTAAATAAGCCTCACAAGCGTTTTTATCATGTGTAGTGTTTGGTAACTGAGTCTTTGTGACTCCTTCCCGTTGAGCGCTCATCACGATTAAAGAGGAAGTTTGGCTTCGTGTAAGGTTGAGAAAGTAAAACTGATGTGAGAGCTGCTGCTTGTTAGATTAAGCAGATCAGTTCAGTCAGCTCGTCTCTAAAGAGTAAACAATCCGCCATCTCCCACTTTTCTGCTGACGGGCCGAGAAGTAGCTTTGAAGTGTATCTCTGTAAACAGTTTGGCTTCATCAGATCTGGTCTCAGGTGACGTCTAAACAAACCCATGTCAACTTCCTGTTAAATCCTCATTACTGCAGAGAGGCTCAGGATTCAGACTTCATCGAGAAACTGACACTCTTCCTCCTACATTACCTTTGTTCAGAGTATTTCACAGTATTTAGTATAAACCGTCTTTTTGCTTGCTGCTTGAATACCTTTAAGGTATGTTAAAGAAAACAGTCAGGATCTCAAGGCCTCTGAAACACACTATATGGCCAAAGGTATGTGGACACCCAAGTTCGACGACATTAAAAAAAACTTACCGCTGGCCTCCACACCCTCGCACAGCTCTGTCTTCACCTCACCATTGGGTCGTTCAGCCGCCAGCTGTGACAGCTTGCTGGTCATGGTAGCAGCGGTGACAATGGCCTTGAAGCTGCGTTTGCGCTTGGGGACGTTCTGCTCGGGATGGAAGATGATGATGTAAACCTTCGGCATGTAGAGCATTCCCAGAGAGACGGAGGCGCTGAGGCTGAGGGAGACGGTCAGCGTGGCCGTCTGGATGTACATCTGTGGAGAAAGTCAGAGGAGGGAAGTGAATGACAAGGATGAGACGGTTGGATGTTGTCTTTAGCGATCATGACCATAACTTTCACGGTTTACTTCCTGTTAACTGTAAAATAAATGGGAAAGAAACAGAAACAAGAACCAAAGATAACATGCAACGATATTTTGATTGTTCTGTCCATAACCCAAATATGATCAGTTTACTGTTACAAAAGACAAAAGAAAACCAGACAATATTTTACCTTTGGAGAAGATGAAATCAAAGAATTTGGGCATTTGAAAAAAGATGGATCATCAAAATAGTTTTTAGATTATTTTAACACTAGACTCTATAGTGCCCCAGAGCACCCATTTCATATTTCATAGAGACATGGGCTGTTTTTTGCCGTTTGCATGAAGGACTGACTGGGTCACGCTGACACTACCTACTACCGCTGTACAAAAACAGCCACATATTTGGTATCAACTTGAAGAGGGAGATGTGTTTCTTTTTTCATAATGAAAACGGCTTGTGGTTGTCATTTTTTTTCTGTTTTTAAATCGAGCTGTTTGTTGATTGAGTGAGATAAAATGCTCATTTGAGTGACGGTTCTCAGTAAACCGCAGCAACATTTGAGTATTCTACTGAGGTCTAGAAGATAAACAACTAATTAAGTGTTGCATTTCATAGTATTCTTCTGAGGGACATTAGGTGGTGGTAATGTGCTAAGAAATGCAGCAATGTGCCAAAAAACACAAGAAAGCCGAAGACGAAAAAACAGAAAATTCTTCTTTGAAAATATTATATAAGAAAATGTATTCAACATGTTTGTTAGACCTGGAGGATAGACTGAATGTAAAAGGTTTACAAGAACACTGCCTGTAGTTACATTTGAATTATGTATTGCATCCAAATTGCTAATTTTTTAATTTTGCCCTGAAATTCTTATAATTCACTTACATTAAATTCAAGTTGTGTAATTACAAATTCACTTCATGAAAATAACTCATGCCCTCAAACACTTGAATTACTTATTTTTGTCCATGAATTTACGGAGGCCTATGGGGAACTTGTTTAGCTGTGTTGTTACTGTATGCTCTGAATTAATTCAATATACTTAAAATACGTAAAACTGAATTAATAACTGTATAACTGTGATATGTGGATTAAATGTTTTTGTCTTATTTTATGTTTACAGGATCTCAAAGCCAACAGTCTGGGTGCACCTCCCTAACTGATTGGAGTAGCAACAATAACTCGACTTTTGTTCCTGCTGTATGCACCATTCAAAAAAATATATGTTTAGCACCAGAAGGTTTCTTGTTCAACTCCCCCAGCTGGATGGGGCCTTTCTGTGTGGAGTTTGCATGTTCTTCTCATGTCTGCGTGGGTTCTGTTCAGGTACTAAAGCTTCTTCCCACAGTCCAAACACATACAGGTTAAATGGTGACTCTAAACTGCCCATGGTTTCAGAGTCCACCATGCTGAAGATTGGTCAAACTAAACACTGGCTCGATAGGAGCTGTTGTTCTTTCTACTACACACTGGCAATCAGCAGCTACACCACAACATGCCCAATAAACCCTCCACACTGGTCCTTTAATTTACACATAGACATTAAACACGAATTCTAAATCTAAATCTATGAACTTTATTCAGTTGTCTTGTGTCTCGCGGATCTCTGTTTCAGCTGACAGTGATGAAACCATTCTTCACTTCACTACGTGCAGATAAACCTGATGATCTGAACAACAGGATTTACTTAAATGATGGGCCGAAGGGCTGAACTCAGCAGTAATAATTCCATCAGCCTTCATTAAACAAACAGATGGTCGACTCTGCTCGGTTCATTTACTGGAATCAATCTAGTGACTCGTGTTTGTGGCTGATAATTTTGTCTGCTCAGGCAGATACTTTGGCTGATGACCAGCCGTCGTTTACAATTTTTACTCTCCAGCTGACTGGTGGAAAAGTCAGAGTGGTGAACATGCACTTTGCTGTTGTATTGTCGTAATGTAAGAAAGTGTTTTTACTTTGCTTTACTTTGCTTGCTGCTGATTTTTCACATTAAAAGCCTATCAGCAAAGGCAGAGATTATGCTCTTTGAGCCTCTGGAAGACCTTTAATGTGAAACATCTGCAGGAAGTGATTACTTTCACTAACAGTAACCCTAGGGTGTCCTGGGAAATAAATTCATCCCTAGTCGTACATCTGCAGGATGTTTTCGGTAAGTAGTTTAACTGTTGGAGCTCTATCATGTGAGCAGCTGGACGATCATTAACTGATAATCGCTGTCTCTTTAAACAGGATCAACAGCAGAGCAGAAAAACACCAGGAGTCCCTCTCTCTCTCCTCATCTCAGTTTGACAGATGACCCTGAACACATCATTAGGCTCTGTGCTGCATTTATGAGCCAATACAAGACTATCGATTCACTGTGTTGTTATCTTTGTCTGCAGTGTGCTGTGAGGGCTTCCAAGCGCAACTATGAGTCTTTACCGACAGAAGGAGGCATTTAAAGACCTGATTCACAGTCACAATCTGATCCTGAACACCGATTAGACTAAACCACATTATCACATGCTTTTTTAACCTTTTATTAAACATCTTAACCAAACAACATCATCGCTGGTTGTTAAACACACAGCAATAATTCCAAACAGCATACTTCAAGGAGAAAAGAAAACAAACTAACAATAAATAAATAAAATAATAATGAGTTGAATTAAATTAGCTTTGGAGGGGGTTAATCAATATATAAACACAAATAATTCATAATTCTAAGGTGCTCATTTTCTAGTTCTCTTAAAGTCTGTGTAAAGTAAGAATAAATATGTGTTCTGAGTTTGCCAGACCAAAGAAGAAAGTGTTATTAACCACCCAGACAGATTTGAATGATAAAAAATATTGACAAGTTCATGAGATTAGGTGTCTAAATCAGGATACAAATGGGCAGTATTCTCAGCTCCAGGACTGTGGACTGACTGAAGCCACGCCCCCACCCCAGTCAAGAAGCAATTTTGAAGCGACTGAAACGTTTTCTGAGTTTAGAAAATGACATGACTAACTTTGAAACACTCTACAACTATAAGAAAAAAACCAAGTAACCGTAAGACGTCTAAAAGCCATTTGAGGATTGGATTGTTGATACAAAGGAGAGGGACGCATCTTGTCCTGACGCCTGTCTATCGGAAATAGACTGAAAAGATGTTAGCAGCTTATATCTGTTTGATGTGGTAACAAATACATGGTTGATTTGTTCTTTTGGCCTTTTCAAGCATTACTTGACAGAGACAGCTCAAGAGTGACAGGAATGCAGGGAGAGAGAGATGGGAAATGACATGCTGGAAAGAGCCACAGGTCAGATTTGAACCCTGGGCTTCCGCACCAAGGACTGAGCCTTCGCACATTGGGCAGCTGCTCTACCAACTGAGCTAAACGACACCCCTGTAGATTGTACCCCTGATTGTAATGAACGCAGCACGCCATCTGATCTTTGTTTGGCGGCTGCATTTCCTGAATAGTGATTACTATCAGAGTCAATATTCATTTAATGTCAATTATCAATAAATACTGTGACAGAGCCGAAACAAGACACAGCCGCATCAACACGGGAGTTCTGGGTAAATGCAGAAATCTGTGTGTGTTCAGCTATAACAGGAAGCATTAAAGTGTTGTTGTTATTCTTGTTGCCACCACAGAGGCTGATAAAACTTGTTTTAGGGTAAAAACTGACTGTTTGCTGCAGCAGAAAAAAACATTGACTCAGCTGAGTTAGCAGAGATTCAAGCTCGCTCAACACACACGCACACGCACACACACACACACGCACACACACACACACAGAGCATGTAGCTCTCAACCAGGCAGCACAAACTTCTGTTTCCTCTCCCCACCCTCCAGCATCTGTCATAACACACCTGTGCACATGCTCCCACACAACACCGCCTACCATCACGGCCCAGAGACCACCCATGTTCCCATGGCAACTGCCTCATGTAAGTTGAGGCCCGGGTTAATGGTCCTCTGACTGAGTGTCAAACTGACAGTAGGGAATCCTCAACGGGGCACCGTTCAGCCATCAGGGTGGAGAAGAAGGAGAGGATGGAAGGAAACGTGGCAACAGATGGCTATTTTCCCCGCAAGATCCCAAAACAACGACGACAGTGATTCCATCAAGGAAGCGTTATGAAAATGTATGACAGACAGCGAAGCGTAAACTCATTTGTGGGCCTGAGAGAAAAAACAAGCACTGAAGTGATTTATGTAGCCTCTCCGACACAAGCTGTTCTTACAAAACCAACACCACGAACAGTGTGAAGGTCAGAAGAGTCTAATGACGATCCTGATCATTTGAGTCCTTTAGTGCTGAGTCTCTTCCTTAGCATGCTAACACAGGAAAATAGAAAATGACTAGTCCAAAGTCCAAATATGGTCACTTCTGGCTCCAAAAAAAAAACCTTGATGAGATGTCCATAATGCAGAACCTTCAAAATGGTTGTCCACAAACCTAATGCTTAAGTTTGACATTGATCAGATTGACAATCCCATCACCCTCTGCTATACATTGTGTTTGTAATGCTAACCCTGTTGGCTCAGCAGGTAAAATATTTCCTATGTGGAGTTGTCAGTCATTGCTCTGGTGTAAGCAGCAGTTCCTCTGTTTGGAAAAAGCATCTATGAATGTATAGATACAATCTAATCACATCCGCTGACAAATCCATAACCAGCATTATGGATGATGACATAGTAGCTCCAAACCTTTTAGCTTTTTAGCAGAACTGAAAAGCATATTTCTTAAATTTTGCCCAAGGAACCAGCCCCAATTTAGACAGCATTTTTTAAATTTTAACAGCAAGGTGGTAGATTATTATTTATCTGGGGGAAATGTGTCTAAAATGATGCACTCAATGTCTAGAATATTTCCATCTGATGAAATGCTACAGCCATAAAAAAAAAAAGCTTTATGTTTCACTCAGTATAAGAACCATCGACTTTGCTCCTGAAGTTTATGAAAGTTGGGCAGGTTAATGGACTTGAACCCTGTGACAGTACAACGCTCTGTGTTTCTGACCTGGATGCCACCTTCTTGCCTGATCAAAGCAGAGTTGGTTTAAAGCTCAGGACTGTGGGAGTTTGATGTGAGAGCAGCTGAGACCTCGAGTGAAACTGGAGCATCTTTAATGAATGTCAGCAGGACAGACCAGGTGGATGAACCAGACAGGGTCATCCAACATGAGAATATTCAGTTGGCTATAATTAAAAGATTTTTTAAATCATTTTTGAAGATATAAATCATCTAGTTAACTAACTATCACCAAGACAACGGCAGCACATTGATCTGAACTGATTGTTTCACAAACATTGGACACTGTTGCCTACAGGCAGGTTCTCCATTTACTGAACTAATATGCAGCCGTGATCGAGTTTCATGAATAAACTAGCACAGACTCTATGCTGTGTCACTGTAGTACATTCTCAAATCTTTCCCCTCCTCTCAGACACAAGTACATACTGTACTCTGAGCAGTAATAACGTTTGAGATAATTTTTATATTTTGTATTGGCATCTATACAATTCCACTCAGAGGCAGCACATATTGTACTTGAGTGAGACCTCCAGTAGAGAGAGATCCAATTGTAAGGCAAAGAATCTGGATGTTCCTGCAGTTTTAATGTCACTCATCTGCTATATGTTGGAGTGGAGCTAAAGTTCACTGAACCCTCCTAAACGGCTTCAGGAGTTCTTTTAGAAAAAAAACAGCCCTGTATTCACACATCTCTGTACTCAGATGTTTCAGTGAAATTTACAAAGATAACATTTAACTGCATTTATTTTTCTTTTTACTCATTTGTTTTCAATAATTGCATGATCCCTCACTGGCTTCTCACTCAGATACATGGCCAGTTGTGTTAAGTGCATTGCATGACCAAGAGGGAGGTATTGCTTCGAGATACAACAGTGTTTGTAGACAGACACATTTTTATCCTCAAAATGCTCTGAGCTCTAACTGATGATGTTTTTAGACTCAACTGGGGTCTGCTTTGAGTTTCAGAATGAGAAAGGCTTCTGGGGCTTTCAGGGATCTACTGAGTGCTACATTAAAATGTTAGGTTTGTTAATCCAGACTTGATGTAATATGTAATCCCTCCATGGTCTTCTGGGTCCGCCCTGTAGTCTTGTCCCAGTTGGACATCCTGGGAAAGCAAAGTGTCCTTGTCGGATACTGAACAGCCTTACTAGCCATGTTTCCCTCATTGTATTCTTATGTGCAGTTAGAAGTATCACAGTAGGAAAAGGTTGATAGAAAGGTACAATTCAATTCAAGGTTATTAAGCGCTCACTTGAAGTGGGTTTTGCAGTTTATGAAGGATATTTAATGTGTTATGGGGATATGGAAACACATTTTCTGATTAAGATGTATCGACAACTGATCTCTTTTCATTTACCTGTGTCATCCCAACTGAATGTGATGAAAACTGATGTTTTTCTGCTGAGTTGACATTTGCATGTGTATCCTGATGAGGTGACGCACATCATTGTGCAGTGACTCCTGTCAAGATGTCACCCTGTCCAGCCACCGTATGAAACTAATTTTACCTTCCTGTATTTGCAATTTCACTCTGGCATTTATTACCCAAAACTCATGACAATTGGTGAGGGTCTGGACATAAAAGTCTGTTAAATTGAGAGCTTTGCCTTGAGACTCACCTCTCATATGCTTTTACACCTTTACCAATCTACCTATCAATCTCGCAGTCCTTCTTACCCAGACTCTTGAACAACACCGCCTCTTGTGTCATTGCTATGTCAATGCTGCCTATCTAGAGCTAGTCTATTAATCGTTTGGTTCAGTCAAGACATTTAATGATATCATCTTGTATTTTTCTCCTGTATTTTGCATTATTTTCTGACCTTTTATAGACCTAATGATTAAAATTCAATAAAATATCCAGCTGATAAAAATTGTAATGAAAATATCGGTGCCCCCCTAAAAAATGCATACACCTGCATATTTCAGGTCAGATTTCGGGCTGGATTAGTTTATTTTTGTAGATATTAGGCGTCAGCACATTCCTGTTCATTTCTGTCTCTTGTCTCTTCTGTAACCTGCTAATATGTTCTCCTCATTTGGCCGGGAGCGACCTTTCCCCTCGCACAAGATAATAAAAAGCGCTGCTTAAACGACAGCTATGGATGGCAGGCAATAACACTGTGGTTGCTATTGACTTTCTCTCAACAAGTCTGAGACTCATGAAGAAGATAAGCAGCATAGTGAAACTAATCGCTGCTCACACACAGTTTTTTTATGAAGAGAAGCAGGATAAATTGGTGGCAGGGAAAACAGCAGGTTGTTATGATGTTCATCAACCAAACAAACATCTGAGTGAGTGTTGTGGTGTGTGTCATGGTCAGGGTGTTACGTTTTTTGGTTAGGGTTGAGACACAGCGGCCTGTACAATCGATTAGACAATCAAATGAGGCTTTCAGAAATCATCTAATCTATACATACCTCACATTCATATCACCTATTATCTATGTCATGATTCCGACTTGGCACAAGTACCTTTATTTTCCCTTCAAAATAACACTAAAAAAAGACAACTGTCATTTAATTTTTCATCAGCAGATGCACATCTCCCCACAGCATTTCCAAGTGGTATTATTATTTGTGCTGCCGTCACAAAGATTGCTTTCCATTTTCCTCATAGTCTAGCTCTGTGGAAAAAATAATCAGCACAACTTTGTAAATAAGAGAGCAGAAAGAATGAAGAGGTAAATTGAAATTGTCACAATTTTATATTGAATATGGGAGCAGATGGAAGATGTTGTAATGATGTGCATTTCACAGTAATAACACAGTTTGAGTAACGTTATGACTTTGCACAAACAGCAGTAAACTTACAGGATTGGGTGTGGGAATGGAGGGGTAGTAACGTAAATGTTCATCAGGAGAAAAAGTTAGTGTCTAAGTATATCAAGTCTCTTTCCCAAGAAATGTCATGCAGAAAGAAATGTATAGTGGAAGCAAGGCTTATATGGAACCAGTCAGATTTAGGAGGCTCTATTTACGTATTATGGCGGAAGTGGTTGTTGTTAAAGTAATGCAGGTACAAAACACACACAACTGTAACTTTAAAACTGTAATGTCTCTCTACTTTAACGAACAGCAGTGAGAAACGTTTGGAAACTTTAAATGAATCACAGCGATCCATTTGTCTTAATTTAGGTGTTGGATCACCTCGAAAAAGGGGAGTGTTCAGGAGATGGTGCATTGAGTTTGAAAGCTTTGAGTCAGCACAATGCACATTCACACTCACCACAGTACTCTGATCAGCTGGAGAATTCACCTTTAAAAAAGAAAAAAGCTGCTTAATTTACATCTCTGTGGTCTTCTCAAGACATCTCGTGTGCTTTGTATGAATCTGGGGTTATTACATCTGGGATGATGTAACCAACATGTGTCAGAGAGGGGTGAAGCACATTGTTGCATGATTTTTATCCTCCCAGATAAATCCTGACTGTAGACGCTCATAATAACACCAATAATAGCACCGTTAGCATATTAATAAGATAAAGTAGCTCATCATTTGGGGTCAGAAGGGTGGGATTCCCGTGAGGAGCTGCTGTGGGTGGAAGCTGCATGTTAATCTTCCCAGGGATCCTCCGGGTGAATATCAAAGCTCAACTCATTATGTATGTAGGCAGCGTGACTCTCTCCCAGCGGCCCTGACTCCTCCGTCTACCTGTGAATGTGAATGCCTCCTCGGGCAGTCGGTGCTGCATTCAGGGCCTAGCATCTCTGATGTGCTTATTAGTCATTCTTTGGCTTCCCTCTCAGTTGGTCTCAGCTGTAGCCGGCACGCAGTCCTGAGCTGATTCTACTGTAAATGTCAGCGAGTGAACGTCCTGCTCCAGATTCACAACCTGACCTAAAAGATCAACTGATTAGTTCTGGTTCACCACATTCTGGATAGAGACTAATGATCTGTGGGTCTATTTCAGACTGGCTCTGGCTTCCTTTTTATGAATTTAAAATTTATACACAACAGGGTCAGGTAAGTTTTGGATTGGGTCTACAATGTTTAGACTTTGATTTTATGGTCAGGACAGTAGACAACAGAAACAAACAGTGTGAAGACTGTATCTTTCTATTGGTGTTGGCAATGTTAGTCACTTTTAAATAATTTTAAAGGATTTAGCACTATCTATTGGTGTAGTTGCTGCATTGCATCTCCTTTGCCTCACCCTCTCCTTCCTAGCGGTAAGCAGAACCTACAGTGGCAGCAAACAGTGGAAAATGCCCTATCTGGAGCAGTGTTTGTTTTTTGTCCACTCTGGTCTATTGTAGAAACATGGTGGTTCAACAGGGCAGACTCCGTGAAGGAGGATGTAATCAAAGTCTCATTCAGGTAACAAAAACAATTCCTGTTTTCAGGTGATTATACACTCATGAAAACACAGTATATGCAGTTATATTATATTTGTATATATCCACCTTGCATACTGTAGTCATGTTTTGTAAATAGAGCCCTCTAAATTTGACACACTGGACCTTTAAACTCGTCAAAGATTCATTTGACTGTCATCACTTCAAAGCAGACAGTGAATATGTTACAATACTTACACTGAATTTCTCACCCCACAAATAGACATTCGACTTGTCAAATAATGTGGCGAGAGTCTGACAGTGACAGACGATTGCGTGATGAGTTGCATTGTATTGAACAGGATGACAGAAACCCTCTGCCGTCATCTTCATCAACTGAACATACGACCTCCTGTAATCTTCTAGTACAAATGAGGATCTATAGCGGGGACAGACATCAATAAATGCTATGTTTCAGAGCAGTGTTTTAATAAGCCATTTTATTGGAGACCTTTATTAAGCTGATCTCTTTCCCGTGAAGTGACAGAGACGGGGAGAGAAGGTTTACAGCAATAATGACTTGTGATACTTAGATGTTACCAGCCTCCTGCGGCAGAGATACAACCACAACCTATGATTGCAGTGACTGGATGTGATGCGATGACCTATGGTAGGTAATTGGGTAGCTAATTGCCTTGGGCCCCTATCTAAGAGGCCCACTAATAGCTACACAACATAAATGCTTAAATTATGTTCCTCTTATAACTTATATATATGCTGCAATAACTCACAAAATACTCTCAAAGGGATTCTTTTCTCACAGCCAATGTGTCCCACATGCAGCTGCAACCGCACACAACTAAATACTCTTTTCAGACCATATTTTACCCATGCAATGAGCCCTTTACAAGATGGAATAAGCATATTATATCTGAAGAGTCCAAAGAGAGTCAGCAATGTTTCTACTTCATCGTCTCCTTGATCAATCTTTTGTTTGTACCGTCTTGACACAATTACTTCGATTACTTTTCATGTGAATAACAGAGTGCAACAATACGAATGTCTGAGAGCGAGTCGCTGTCTGAAAGTGTGCGCTGTTTTTACCGTTTATATGATTCATAACGCCAAGACACATAAAAGATGCAGAGTTGTTGGAGAGCGAGACCACGAAGGAGGTGGCATGCAGCCAGGAAGAGGCCATGACAGCAGGTTTTTTTTACTCTGCCTTTCAACGTGGACATCCAGAACAGGTAGAAACACTTTCGATGTACTTTTCCACTGGTCCTCATGAGAACAGTAAAAGAGGTGACAATAATAATACAAGACAACTCAATTTAAGAAAGCAGGAGAGAGAGGAAGAGGCAACTAATATAAGAAAATAAAACTACTCTCAGGAGAGAGGAGGGAGAATATAGTGGTGAAGAACATATTCACACCTTGTTATGTAAAAGTAACTCCGACAGTAAACTTCTCCATTATGAGCTAAAGTAAAGTAAGGAAATAGTGGGACGTCTGACTTTTTAACAAAGTATTTGCCATTAGCAGACTGAAAACTAATTTGAACGGCAGTCTAAAGGTTTGGGAGGAACTGTTTGGAGGACATGTGTTGATGTTCATAACTAGCTGATACCTCTGATATCAGCAGCCTGACTATTGGTGATGGTTTTAAAGGAAACTGAAAACTTTACAAGAAAGTCTTTGAATAACTTTTTATATAACTAAATAACAAAGAATATTTCATCAGTTTTTGGTAACAATTTTTGTGTCTGTAAATGATGTTAATATTTGCGTCTGAAATACCGTGGCTTGGTCACTGGTCCTACGCTTTAAACTATGATGATGTACAGTAGGTTCAAACCAAGGTAAATAAGTGCATTAATGGCATTCAAAAAATAGATATTTCCTATGTATAACAATCTCAGTATGTGAAAAAAAGGTGTGAATAGGGTACACTGAAGACGTATGGTGTGCCTGATCAAAGGGAAACAATGCTCAACTCGACTTCAATCTTCCATAACCCTCTTAAACATTCAGGTCACATCTGATGAATTTGAAGTTAAAGTTGAGTTTCAAACCTGAGACTCGTCTGTAAACTTCTCCTCTACTTTTTAGATTTAGGAAAGCGGCGATGCACAAAACCAGAACAGATGAGTCGTTGTTGACAAAATGATAACGTTTTACCTCCAGCTTTACAGCCGCTGTATGTCAGAAAAATGATGATGATGAAACTCCAAGAAATAATATTTTTCCAAAGAGGATATATAGCCTTCGGGAGTGAAATTTTTCTGTTGATAGATAAAAAAAAAAGTCAAATATATCTGGAGGAGTCTGCCAAACAGACGAAAATCTCTGGATACTGACAGGAAAATAAAAATGTTCTTGAATAATTTACCAGAGTCTAAAAAGTTTGGAACTACTAGGGGAGTTTTTCCCAAGGCATTTACAATGCAGCTGGTGGACCAAACATGTGATCTGTATCTGAATATTTTATCTGGATCATGAAAAACACACGTCAATTAATCCGCATTAAAATTATTGACAGCATCATTTTATGTTTGTATCGTGTTTCTTGAGTGCAGCAGATTTTATATGAAGAACTTAACCTGACTGAGAATCTCTGAGCACCTGAGTGGGAGTTACAGCGACTGAAAAGGCCAAACTGAGAGTTGATGAACAGCACTGATCCCTCACTAAATGAACAGGCTGACCTCTGAACTCCTGCGTATTTACAGTACACTCAACACAGTCCATTTCCTGTCTATTGACATTTAGCTTGAAGAGCAACTCCAACATCACTTGTCAACATAACAGTCTTTTCTTAACTTTGATTTCTGCTTGTAAACAAACTGAACTAAAGTCTCCAGCTGTTTGATTATTTGGTTTCTTATTTATATGATATATACATGTATGTAGATCCCACTCTGCTCTTCCTAAAGTAGAGTACAATCATTTTGTTTTATCTCTATTAAAAGAATCCCAAACCAGGGCTCACCAACCTTTTTGAAACCGAGAGCTACTTCCTGGGTACTGATTAATGCGAAGGGCTGCCAGTTTGATACGCACTTCTGAAATAGCTAATTTGCTCAATTTACCTTTAACTAAATGTCATTATTAATAATTAATTATATTAATCTCTGTGAAGACATCAGGTTAATGATTTCTCACAATGAATATTAACGATGATTTAACAAGATAGGAAACAGATAAATATCAATATGCAGCACTTTATTTCTATATTTTGTCTTAAATGTTCAAAAACATTTTAAAATGATCACCTCTACAACAGTCCTAGGAAATCACAATGTCCCATTTTCACTAGCCACTAACATTTTTTAACAAATCATGAATTACTTTTCACCATGTTTGTACAAATAATAAATCATGTAAAATACAAAAATAAACTTTCAGATTTTGAAATAAATCTTATTACATTTTGAACTTGACACTAAAATCTGCAGATTTTTTTTTACATTGTTCACATTTTAACATAATCGATTGTTACATTTTACAAACACATTTAACAAATCATGAACTGGACACCAAATTTAGTATCCGTTACTTTGTCAGTTAGTGGGAAGCCTGGCATTTCATGCTGTTTACCAGTATGTTGTACTCTGGTGTGTAACTTGACAGTGCAACTCTGAGTGAGTCTTGCAGATGTGCATCAGTGAGTGCCGCTTTGCCGTCGCCCACGAAAATAAGACAAACACATGCTCCTTTCACAGTGGTCAAAAACCCTTACCTCCCATTCGTCGTGAAAATGATATATATTTTTCTTTTTTCGGCCATATTTTTATGGGTCAGTCATCTCATCATTTTCGCTGCGCCGCCTGCTGACCTTTGAACTATACTAGGTCATAGTTCATTTATATTAAACATTTTTTTAAAGTTTTTTTAAAAAATATATTGTCATTTCCAGTTTACATCTAAGTGTGATTTAAACAAGAATAGCAATCAAAATAAATTAGATGCAGCTCATTGGTAAGTGGCGCTATTTGAGCTATTTTTAGAACAGGCTGGCGGGCGACTCATGTGAACTTACGGGCGACCGGGTGCCCGCAGGCACCGTGTTGGTGACCCCTGTACCTAAACTGTGTTGTTTTGGGATATAGAAACAGGCTCATGTGTCTGGGTGGACTGAAGAACACTGAGAAAGGTGATCTAATGTCAATATGGGAAAAATATTAAGTCTGGCCACAAAGTGAAAGAAATGAAGTGATAAAAACATTGTGAACTTATTGTTTTCTAAAGCACAAATAGAGGACTTGTTCATAAACAGTTTACTTCAAGTGCTTTCATTCAACACTTCAACACTTGAACTGACTTTGAGCTCAATTTAACTCAACTCCTTTCAAAGATTGAATTTCAATCCTTCTCTCTCAACTTTCAGCACTTTACCAGTAATTTTAATCCATTTCAACTTATTTCAGTATTTCTGTTTCAACTGACAGTTCCACTCCTTTCTGAATCTTCAGTCCTTTGACATTTCGACTCTTTTGACTTTGACTTTCAGGGACTGCATCTTTTTTTTTTTAGTGTAGAATCTTTTGCTTTTTTCAGTTAGCCGTTTCAGCTGATAATTTAACTCCTTAATTTAAGTTGTATTTTAACTGCTTAACGTTTGACTGAATCTTCAGTGCTTTCATTTCAACTTCACTCAATGCATTGCACTTAAAAACTTCCCCAGTGGTTATTTTTACTTTAACTGACATTTCTCCTCCTTTCAGTGCTTACATTTCAGCTGCTTTTACTGTAAAATGTATGGTCCT
This sequence comes from Larimichthys crocea, assembly GCF_000972845.2. Taxonomy (NCBI): domain Eukaryota; kingdom Metazoa; phylum Chordata; class Actinopteri; family Sciaenidae; genus Larimichthys; species Larimichthys crocea. The sequence continues at coordinate 1,794,817 of NC_040031.1, forward strand.
TCTTGTGGTGGTTTTAACTCCCATTTCATCTTCTTTCAGTAATTTTCCTTTCACCTAACAACTTAGCAACAGAAGAGTTCTCGGTTTACCGGGTCTGATTATTTGAAATCCTTCACCCTATTCACATGTTTACAGCCGGTGGGAAGAGTCCGTTTGAGCTGCAGCAGCAGTTTAATAAAGAGTTGAATAGCAAAAACAGTGTTTAGTGAATAATGAACAAGAAGGCCTGAGGGGTTTGTTGTGTTTCTCTCCATTATTCCAACAAACAGAATGAACTCTCCAAGGCCTAAAACCTAAAAACCAACACTGATTACATAAAAATAAATGTCATTCTTCTCCATTTAATGAGCTTGGAAACTTTCCTCTTCTTTTGGCTGCAGGTATTTAGTAAAAACTTGAGATTTATTGCAGAAGTGGCTTCTGTCTGCAGACTTTTGTTCTCTGTAGCTTCAGGGGGGAAAGCTGCCGGCTGCTTGATGTGACACCTCAGTCTCTTTGGGGACAGTGATGTAATCTTCATCTGAGCATGTCTGAACGTTCAGTCTAAATCTGCTGCATCAGGCATTTCTCTGGGTAAAAATAACCCACGGTAAAACTGAAACTGCTTTGGGCCATTTCTAGTCCCTATCAGATCAAAATAAACCCAGACATGTCAGTTACTCACTTGTTCTTAAAGGACCAGTGTTTGGGACTGAGTGGCATGAGCAGTGTAGTTGCAGATTGCAACCGTCCTTCACTCACCCTCCCATCAAAGTGTTTCCAAGGAGAAACTACAGTGGGCATGAAAAACACAAAAGACCCTATCTAGGATCAGTGTTTTGTTTGTCTGATCTGGGCAACTGTAGATACATGGCAGTTCATCATGGCAAACTCTGTGATGAAGGATCCATGGTGTCTGTAAAGGGCCATTCTAAGGTCCTACACACTGGACCTTTAAGACAGCGTTCCTAGCTTTTTAGGCCTTTCAATGCTTACCTCCTTCCTCTCCCTGGCTGCAATCTTTATCAGCAAATAGAACAAACTCATGAAGGACTTCAGTTACATGTTAACACAGGGCCGGTCCTAGCTATGGGCAATGTGGGCGGCCGCCCAGGGCGCATTGTCCGTGGGGGGCGCACGAACGCCCGAAAAAGCAAAAAACCTCGGTAATTTTCAATACCGCTCATTAAGTTAGGGGAGCGGGCGCCCCGGGAGCGGGGTGTTGACAAGGCAGACGGGGGCGTCGGACAGACCGATGGGGGCGCATGCATCCCGAGGCGCACGGCGCATCCAGGGGCGCACGAGAAAATGTTCGCCTCGGGGTGGGGGGGGGGTTCGCCCAGGGCGCAAATGTGGCCAGGACCGGCGCTGTGTTAACAGGTAGTTGTATATGAGGAGGAACTGACTGACCTATAAACAGACAGCATTTTGATAACGTATATATGTGAAACATTCAGATTTATTAAGTGGAAGCATATGTTGAGGATATATTAAGGTTACAGGTTAAGAAGAAGTGATCATTTCTTTTTGGTGCTTAACTGTCAATCAGACATGTACAGAGAAAGCCAAAGAAGCATTTTATGCCTTTATGACAGTAGAGAGACAGAAAACATGGAAAGAAAGATGGGCAACACTGTGGAACAAAGGTCCCTGACCAGACTAAAATGAGTGACGCCACAGTTCATAGTTGGTGACTTTAACCCCATGGCCAGAGAGGTAACTTACATGATCTACAGGGTATGACTTTTGTAAAGTGGATAGACCTTGTAGTCTGACTTGCCTACAATTCTTGAGATCACCATGTTATCAGTGGTCATGCAGTGTCCCTGGGTTAAATCTAAAGCAACTCTTTAAATCCTTAGTAACTGAACAGTAGCAGCAGAAAAAGACTGATAAACTATATTTAGAGGAAATCTCAGCGAATCACTCCACCTGTCCTCTAGATCTCCCCACAGACGTGATAATGAGCAAAATCCTCCATCTGGCAGCTTGCTCATAGCAAACTCAACCCAAAAACTGTTGTCTGAATGTGCTAAATTTAATTCTGCTCTAATGAGTTTTGTGTTGAGAGGCTGCAGAGCAGACTGGACTGTGCTTGTGGTGATCAGAAACTGATCAATCATCGCACAACTCAGTCAGAACATAGTATAAACTATGGACAGTCACACACAATCTGTCTCTGAAAACAACTAAAGCTCTGTATTTAACATACGCAAATGCAGAAAATGAGACAAGGTATTATAGTTTGAAGTGAAGACTTGTAAAGACACAAGCATCCAGCCTTCAGTTTAGAGGCTTTTATAGACTATTATTTTATAGACTTATTAGGCTTTGTATTTCTCTCTTTGATATGCTCAGTGTACAAAGCGTTTGGAGGGTCATGTCATTTTTTTATTGACTTCATCAATAAAACAAATATATCAAATAAAAAAAGGGGTAAGGTTTGGATTAGACAGTGTGTTTGTCTGCTGCAGTCATGACATATAAAGGAGAACAGGGTATATATCGTTGGACGTAGGGCTCTGTTCTACCCAATTAACATTGCTCAGTGTTGAATAAGCCAAAAGAATCCACTTCCTGCTGTAAAGAAATTACCCAGATGGAAAGGCATGACAGACAAATGCTGGTTGACAGCTAACTTAGTTAGTTACTTGGTTAACTTAGTTAGTTACTTGAATAGAACTATTTAACTGTGCAGCTGCTCTGGACTTTGTAAATGTTATTGTACTGAAATTTCACTAAGTCATTTTGCAGGGGTTGTGATATGCAAAAAAAAATAATCTTAAAGACCGTGTAAAGGCAATTCCATGTTATCTTTCAAAACACGATAAATATGTTGGAAAATAGTTTCTGAAAACATGTGAAAAGACTTATAGAACTTATAGATGAAATGTGGAGTTAGAGGTTCAAACAGTTTTTTCCTCAGTTTTCAGTCCAGGATTTTTCGGGCAGTCCTAAAACAAGACCGAATGCACAGCAGTATAAACACCTTCAGTTTACCTGATTTTGACTCCTAATTCGCTGAAAACAACTAAAGCTCTGATTTAACATACGCAAGAGCAGAAAATGAGACAAGGTATATAGTTTGAAGTGAAGACTTGTGAAGACCAAGCATCCAGCCTTCAGTTTAGAGGCTTTTATAGACTATTATTTTATAGACTATTAGGCTTTGTATTTTTCTCTTTGATATGCTCAGTGTACAAAAGTTTGAGGGTCATGTCATTTTTTTATTGACTTCTCAATAAAACAAATATATCTAATAAAAGGGGGTAAGGTTTGAATTAGACAGTGTGTTTGTCTGCTGCAGTCATGACATATAAAGGAGAACAGGTATATCGTTGGACGTAGGGCTCTGTTCTACCCAATAACATTGCTCAGTGTTGAATAAGCCAAAAGAATCCACTCCTGCGGTAAAGAAATTACCCAGATGGAAAGGCATGACAGACAAATGCTGGTTGACAGCTAACTTAGTTAGTTACTTGGTTAACTTAGTTGGTTACTTGAATAGAACTATTTAACTGTGCAGGTGGACTCTGGACTTTGTAATGTTATTGTAA